>NC_072377.2:24702121-25005151 GCF_028885625.2 Pongo pygmaeus
ACTTCAGTTTTCAATTTTTTCGGGTTTTAGAAAACATCCATCTAACAATGTTCAAATGAAACAAACTGGACAATTTATTGACAATTTAATGAAATGAACTGTTCAAGCTGACGGCTTTTTGAATTGACCAGCAATCAGTCTGGTGAATTATGTTAGACTGTTTCACAGTCTGTCTGCCATTTTACTTCTCTTGAGGATTCATATCAGTTGCCAAAGAAGATTAAGAAGTATAGGTTATACTATCACTCTCAGTATGTATATATATAAATGCATATGGTACATTACATATACACGCAGGCATATGCATATTTCTGTCCACTTAAGTGTCTGCAGATGTACATGTAAACCTATGTAATTGTTCTACATATTAAAAGAGTTTGACTACATTAGAGTAGAGGGAAAGAACATAATGCACAGGTCACACACAAAATGTGTATATATATAAATAATATATATATAAAATCTTATATGGTGAGCATATGTAAAATCTATGCTCATTTTTTGAATTAACATCTCAATCTATCTCATTATAAATTGCTACTGAATTTTCATTTCTCAACTTCTCACTTGGAGAAATTTTCATTCCTCAAAGTTCCAATTAGAAACTTCATGAGTAGACAGTAGTAACACATTATGAAACAAATCTGTATTAATGTTTGAATAAAATTTTTTCTTGGCTGGGCATGGTGGCTTATGCCTGTAATCCCAGCACACTGGGAAGCCGAGGCAGGCAGATCATTTGAGGTCAAGAGTTTGAGACCAGCCTGGCCAACATGATGAAACCCCATCTCTACTAAAAATACAAAAATTAGACGGGTGTGGTGGTGAACACCTGCAATCCCAGCTACTAGGGAGACTGAGGCAAGAGAATTGCTTGAACCCGGGAGGTTGCAGTGAGTGAGATCCTGCAACTGCACTCTGGCCTGGGCAATAGGGCGAGACTCAGTCTCAAAAACAAAACAAAACAAAACAAAAAAATCTCTTATTAAAAATGATGAAAAATAATAAAATTAGAGTACAGTAGAAGTATTTTTAGTACAATTAATTTAGAAAAATATAAAATATATAATATTTATAAGAAAGGTGCAAAATATCATTTTTATAAGATTTTACTTGATGTCTGTTAAACCTGTGAAAGTAATTTGGGTAAACAATTAGAAATTTCATGAGACAGACTTTCTCTTTGCCCCCAACTTTAGTAACTATGCTATTATCCTTAGTAACTCCATCATTCACAGGGAAGATTCAACAAAACTACGGGAGAGTCAGTTTGCTGATTTGCTTATCTTCACTCAACCTCCTTATCCTCTCCTGAGGTTATACTCCAAACTCACACCTTAAATGTCCATCACCCCCTTCTCTATTTCTAGATCAAGTACATTCACAGAAACTCTTTTTACCCCTGAGTCCACAAATTACCCTCTTGTTCTGGCTTCTTCCTTTTCAGTATGTATTAATTCTATTGTTCATAATTAAAATGTGTTATTTATGAATATTTTCAATCTCATTTTCCCTCAATTTATCTTACATACAAATTTCACAAATCACCAAACTTGGATCTCTCTGATGAGCCATGTCTGCTCCAAAACTTTGAGAAATTTCTGAAATAAATTGTACACTGAATGGAAGGAATACAGTAATTAAGAAAAAAAAATTCTAGCATTCAATACCAACAATTATGTTTTTACAGAATGCAAATGTAGGAAAAATTCCCATTTATAATAGCAATAAAAATATAAGTGACAAACAAGCGATATGCCAAACTTATGCTAGATAATTATAAACGGAACCAAATATGAAAAAAAAACATTTGAATTAATGGAAACATAAATTTTTTTCTTGGATAGAAACTCTCAATGTTGTAAAGATTATAAATAGATAAATTTATTTATAAATTTAAGCTGGATTAAAGCACCTATAGGGTGATGGGGGGGTCTCGCTATGTTGCCCAGGCTGGTCTTGAGCTCTTGACAAGTGAACCTCCTGCCTCAGCCTTCCAGAGCACTGGGATTATAGGCAGGAACCACCACACCCGGTGAAAAAAATACATTATTAATAAATAGTGTTGACACACATGGCCAACTGTTTAAATAAAAAGATTTGAATGTCCACATGAAGCTTTTATCATAATAAAACCTCAAGATATCGAAGATTTAAACTTTAAAATGTGAAGCCAGATGAACATGTGAAAAGCAAGGCAAGAAGAAAACCAAAAAAATAAAATCAAGGGCCAAATAAAACACTACATTTGCCATTATTATGAATTAATTAAGTCACTTCTAAAAGTAAAAGACTCAATATAAAATGTTTTTTTAAAAATCATGATTCAGTTGTTTGCTATATATTTTTAAAAGACCTAAAACAAAATAATGCAGCCAAGTTAGATCTGAGAAACTTTAATATAGGTCTCTTAGAAAGGCTGATTTCTGAGACATAGAAACCAAGAAGCCAAAAAAGAAACAACATACAATGGGTTTGAATAAACAATATAATACTCACAGATAAATTTGCACTCAACATCATACTCATGGATAAATTTGTACTCGATAAGCCTATAACTGATTTTCTTTTCAAAGACACATGAACCACACCTAAAATTTGACTATGTGCTAGATTACAAAATAAACATCAACAATTTTCAGAATCTTCCTCTTTTCAAACCATGTTGCCTGAATACAAAGCAATAAAATTAGGCATCTATAACAAAGAAGTTTGTATCAAACTAATTTTTTTTTAGTAAAAATATATCCTTATGAGAATGAAAGGAAAATGACTTTAGAGACAGACTTTTGGAAAGAGAAAATAGCAAAACATGTGGGATACAGAAAAGCTGTTTTTCTACCAAAAAGTATAAAACTAAAAATATACAATTAAGTTTTCTTCTTCTTGGGGAGTTATTTGAAAATAACACATTGAAGTAAATTACTTAGTATTAAGGCATGTATTTATAAAATGGATAACAATACTGAAATTTTTAAATAACATGCACAAAACAGTCAATCTTGATAAGAAAATGTGTACGCAGGCTGGGCGCAGTGGCTCATGCCTGTAATCCCAGCATTTTGGGAGGCCAAGGCGGGCGTATCATGAGGTCAGGAGATCGAGACCATCCTGGCTAACACGGTGAAATCCCGTATCTACTAAAAAAAATACAAAAAATTAGCCAGGCGTGGTGGCGTGCTCCTGTAGTCCCAGCTATTTGGGAGGCTGAGGCAGGAGAATGGCGTGAACCCGGGAGGTGGAGCTTGCAGTGAGCCAAGATTGCACCACTGCACTCCAGCCTGGACGACAGAGCGAGACTCCATCTCAAAAAAAAAAAAAAAAATGTGTACACATACATTTAAAAACATATAAAAGAATAAACTAGAGGTAATCATACTGCACCTATTCAAATTCAAATAAATATTTAAATGCTGACAAGATACACAAATTGAAAAAAAGTTGCCAGTTGCCAAATTTTCTCAGAAATACAAAAATATATGAACCACAAAAATGCATAAAATAATTGTATTTGTAGTCATAGCCTATTCCACAGTAAGAAATCTGGCCAAGTTAGTCCCCTCAGGAGCTATTTCTAATAATTCTTCCAACAACAAAATATACAACTTTTTAAAACATTTTAAAGCATAGAAGAATCCAGAAATAATTACAATTACTTTATGTAACTATGATAAGCCTTACTTGAAATCTGAATAAGGACTCTTAAAGAATAATAATAGAAACCTCCATTTACACACATTGGCTAGATAATACACATAATCAAATAGAGACTATCCCATGATAGCTAAGTGTATAGTGCAATAGAAAATATACATCAAGTACATCAAGCAATTGGGTGACAACATAAATGAGAATATCAACAAATGTTATAAACGACAGATGGAAATTAAACACACTAACATAACAAAATTAGACTTTTATATTGCATAAGAAGAGAAAAAAGAAATGACAGTATTTGCATTCAATATCTAATTTCCCTAAAACAACACAGAAGAAAACTATAAAATTACCTGGAAAATTATTAACACCGCCAGGAAATTTCAGGAAGTTTTGGAAAACAACGTACAAAAGTATCTGGTTTTCTTGTCTAGTAACAAATTGGAAAATATAACAGAAAATATCTTAATCATCCTTGGATCAAAATAGAAGCAAATGTTACACAGAATTAACATTAACACATACAAGATGATTACAGTTCCTTTACAGAAAACATGTTAATAATATCTTAAAAAACTGTAATATAAACACTGAATATAAGATGTTCAAGCATGAAAATATCCAATGATGCAAAATAGCAAATTCTTCCCCTTTTATCTTCAAATTGAATGCAATATCAAAGACCAATTATGTTTTTATGAAAGTTGACATGCAAATTCTAAAATGATTATTTAAGAATATTCTAAATATGATGGACAAACTGAAAAGATAAGAACTTTAGAAAGTAAAATTTTAAACAATGAATAAAAGTAGTCCAAAAAATGTGCTTTTGCAGAAACAAACCAAATACAGATAAAACAGAATTTAGAGGCTCAAACCAGAATAATATTCCTTCATGTTCTCATTAATTTATATTCCAATTTAGCATGCAGGACCTGTCTTCTCATTAATAGCACATTTTCATCACTGGAAAAAAATGAACAATTTTATCTATTTTTTTTTTACGTTTTATCCTTAATCTTCACTGTTATTCCCCTAACATCAGTAGATGTCAAACTCAAAAAATGTTACATGTCCTTGAGCATCTACTTACAACTTTAGTTATGTTGTTTAGCCTCTGCATGTATGTTTAATTTACATGAATATTTTGCCATATACCTTTTTCACTCTGGATTTTTCTCACACATCATTATGTGTGTTAGTTCAGTCCACATTGCTATGTATACATCTTGTTTGGTGCTCACTGTATTCCATAGAGTCTGATATGCCCCTAGTAATAAAAATTTAGGTGGTTTCAAAAATCCTCATTCATACAAAAAAAAATCTCTAATAGTACCAATGTCTAACTCTTTTTATGTCCTTTGTAATAATTTATCTTGAATGTATATATTGTGTATATATCTAGGGTAAGGTTTATGTTACGCACATCACTACTTTTATTACGTTCTTCCAAATGGCTTTCCAGATTCATTGACAAATTTACACTTCCATCAGAGGTGCAGGATGCTTTCTGCTTTCCAAAATCCTCATCAGAATTTAGTGTTATTTAAAGTTTGAGTTTTCAGCTCATATGGTAAGTTGTACAGTCTCTTTTTAAGAAAATTGCATTTCTCTGATTACTTGTGAGTCAAAGCAGTGTTCATATTATTTATAAATGATGTGATCCCGTCCAATTTAAGATCTCCTTCCCCATCAATGATGTACAGCTTAAAAAGTCTGTTAAACCATGTTAAGCAAGAAATACAGACTACCTCTCATTCCAAGAATATGCAAATGTAAAAATAGTTCTTCATCATTTATTATCAATCTTTTGTTTCTCCATATATGAATTGTCTAATTATATCTGTGCCTATATGAATATTTGTTCTCCTGTATGTATGTTACTGGATTGTAAGTCTATATTTGATTACCTAAATTGTATATTCATGTTATTATAGTAAAATATACTAAAAATAATAAAACTAAAATTCATAGCTTAAAAGTCATAAGAGTTTATTATATTCCAGGTGATGTTTTAATCACTTTCCATGTACTAACTTAATTAATATTCATAAAAATGTTATGCACATAATAACCCTGGAACAAATAACTGATACACAAAATGTTAAGAAATGTGCCAAAGACACAAACTTAACGAATTTTGAGTCAGTGTTTGAACACCAGCAATCTTCCTTGAGTCTGTGCCCTTATGTGTTACATGGCAGTTTTTCTGAAGCATTCTACAGATACTGTCAGTATTACATATATTGTGTGAATTTCAAGCATTAATGAATATATTGCATAGACTTATTCATTGAATAAAATCATTAGATTCAATACATTCAAGCAAATATTTTTCTGCTTATGAATTGTGCTTTTTATCTTCCTTTTTTAATTTCTATTTTTAATTGACAAATTTTATTGTACATATTTATGGGGTAAAATTTGACGTTTTGATACATGCATACATTGTATAATGATCAAATCAGGTTAGTCAGCATATCCACTACCTCATGCATTCATTGTTTCTTTGTGGTGAAAACAATGAAAATCTTTTCTTCTACCTGTTTAGTAATATATGATACCTTACGGCAAACCATATGCCCCACTGTGCAATAGAATGTCAGAACATACTCTTCCTATCTAATTGTAACTTTGTACCCATTGGCCAACCTCTCTCAATCCTCCCGTCCTCCAACTCCTCTCTAGTCTATGGTAACCATTCTATTCTCTACTTCTAGAAAATCAACTTTTTGTTTGTTTTAGATTCCTCATATGAGTGAATCACTTAACATAGTGTCCCCCAGGTTGGTCCATTGTTTCTCAAATGACATTTTTAAATTTTTGAGGAACTTTCATTATGAAATGGGAGAGTTTCCTGACCCCCCTATGGGACTTGTGACAGGGGTGTAGCTGCCTTGCTCCACTGCTGAACACTCAAACCCCTTATGGGAGGGGGAGCATGCAAGAGGGCAGGTGCAGGAACCAGGGTGAGTGTTTTTGGGCTCTGGCCCCATGGTAGCAGCTGGGAGTGTGTTACAATGCTCTTTTAGTCCTGCCATTCAGGGGTGCCTAAGTGTTAAACCAGCTCAGTGGAGAGCCAAGATGACAGCATTTTACACTCTGCCCTCTTAGTACCCAGATCCTTGTCCAGCGTCCAGGAAGAATCAGATCACATGGACTTGAAGGATGTTGAATGCAGGGATTTTATTGGGTGATGGAGGTGGCTCTAGCGGGATGGATTGGAAGTTGGAAAGGGGTTGGAGTGGGAAGATCATCTTTCCCCGCAGTTCAGTGGTCCCGTGGCCGATCTCCTCTATAACTGTCCCTAGCCAAACTCCTTTCAACGTTCAGATGCTCCTTCTCTTCTCTCCTTCTCTGCCATGCCAGTCTGCTGCTCTGCCGCTCTTCTGCTCTTCTGTTCCTGGAGCTTGAGGTTTGTACGGGTACAGGATAGAGGGGCGTGGTGTGCCAAAAGGCAACATCTGGGCACAAAAACAGGAATGGCTGTTCTCATTTAGGTCCACGGGTCCCTCACTAGGGACCCCACCCTCCTGCCTCCTGTCCATATCAATACTATTTTCCATAGTGCCTGTACTAATTTACATTCCCACCACCATTATGTAATATTTCCCTTTCATCACATTCTCACCAACGTTTGTTTTCTTTTTTTTCTTTTTGATAATAGTAATTCTAACTGAAGTGAAGCGGTATCTCATTTTGGTTTAGATTTGCATTTACCTGATGATTGGCGATGTTGACCATTTTTTATACACCTTTTCTTTTGGCCATTTGCATGTCTTCTTTTTAAAAATGCTTATTAAAATATTTTGCATATTTTTCAATCAGGCTATTTTTTTCTTGCTATTGATTTAAGTTCCTCATATATTCTGGATATTAACCCCTTATCAGATGGATAGTTTGCAAATATTTTCTCCCATTCTGTGGGTTGTCTCTTCAATCTATTAATTGTTCTCTTTGCTGTGCAGAAGTTTTTACTTAGTATAATCCCCTTTGTATGTTTTTGTTTTTGTTGCTTGTGCTTTTGAGTTCCTGTCTAAAAAATTCTGTCCAGTTCAATGTCATGAAGCTTTTTGCCCTATGCTTCTTGTAATAGTTTCAGAATTTCAGGTTTTATGTTTAAGTCTCTAATCCACTTTAAGTTTATTTTTGTGTATGGTGAGAGCTAGGGGGTCTAGTCTCATTTTTCTGAGTGTATATATTTTCTTCCAATGTGTGTTCTTGGTACTTTCATCAAAAATCAGTTGACTATAGATGCATGAGTTTATTTCTGGGCTCTCTATTCTGTCCCATTCGTCTATGTGTCTGTTTTTATGGCAGTACCATGCTGCTTACTAGAGCTTTGTAATATAATTTGAAGTCAGGTGATGTGAATACTCTAGCTTTGCTGTTTTGTTTAATATTGCTTTGACAATTCAGGATCTTTTGTGGTTCCATATAAACTTTAAGATTTGTGTGTGTGTGTATGTGTGTGTGTAGAATGCAATTGGTACTTGGATAGAAATTGCATTAAATCTATAAATCACTTTGAGTAGTATGTCCACTTAACAGTATTAATTATTCCAATTAGCATTCTGAGATATCTTTTCATTTATTTCTGTCCAATACAATTTTTTAACCAACGTTTTATAGTTTTCAGTGTAGAGATCTTTCATTGTCTTGATTGAGTTTATTCATAGGTATCTTATTTTTTGCAGCTATTGTAAATAGAATTGTTTTCTTCATGTCTTTTCAGATAGTCACTATTAGTATATAGAAATGCTACTAAATTTGGAATGTAGATTTTGTATCCTAAAGCTTTATTGAATTTTTAAATTAGCTCTAAAAGTTTTTTGTCGGACTATTTAGAGCTTTTATTATATAAGATCATATCATCCTCGAATAAGAAAGTTTGACTTCCTCCTTTCCAATTTGGATGCCTTTTATTTTTTTCCCTTGCCTATTTGCTCTGCCTAGGACTTCCAGTACTATGCTGAATAAGAATGGTGAAAGTGGGCATCCCTGTCTTGTTCCAGATCTTAGAAAAAAAGCTTTCGGCTTTACGCCATTTAGTATGATGTTAGCTGTGGGTTTGTCCTATGTTACCTTAATTGTTTTGACGACCGTAACTCCTATGCCTAATTTGTTGGATTTTATCAACATGTCATATGTTGAAACATTCCTGCATCCTAGGATGAATCCTAATTAATCATAGTAAATGGTATTTTTAATGTGCTGTTGAATACAGTTTGTTATTGTTTTTTAAAAAGATTTTTGCTTCTGTGTTCACCAGGGATATTGGCTTGTAGTTTTCTAAGTTGTGTTCTCTGATTTTGGTGTCATGGTAATATCAGTCTTTTAAAGCAAGTATGGAAAAATTTCTTTCTCTTCGATTTTCTGATATAGTTTATAACAATTTGCTATTAGTTCTTTAAATGTCTGGAAGAATTTAGCAGTGAAGCTGACAGGTCCTAGCTTTTTCTTTGATGAGAAACTTTATATTACCGATTCAATTTCCTCACTCCTTATTGGTCTGTTCAGACTTTCTGTTTTTCATAATTTAGTCTTGGGCGGTTGTATGTGTCCAGAAATGTCTCCATTCCTTCTGTTATCAAATATGTTAGTATACAAATGTTCATAATAGTCTGATTATCTTTGTGTTTCAGTGTTATTAGTTGTAATGTCACCTTTTTCATCTTTGATTTTGTCTTTCTTTTTTTTTTTTTTTGCCTAGCTAAAGGTTTATTAATTTTCTTTACTATTTCAAAAACCAATTCTTCATTTTGTTGATCTATTGAATTTTTCCTAGCTTTTATATTATTTATTTCTGCTCTGAGCTTGATTATTCCTATCTTTCTACCAATTTGGGGTTTATTTTGTTATTGTGTTTCTAGTTTTTGAGGTGCATTGTTAGGTTGTTTTATTATTATTATTATTATTATTTTTTTTTTTTTCTTGAGATGGAGTCTCGCTCTGTCACCAGGCTGGAGTGCAGTGGCACAATCTCAGCTTACTGCAAACTCTGCCTCCCGGGTTCAAGTGATTCTCCTGCCTCAACCTCCTGTGTAGCTGGGACTACAGCTGCCCGCCACCATGCCTGGCAAATTGTTTTTATTTTTAGTAGAGACAGGGTTTCACCATGTTGGCCAGGATTGTCTCCATCTCTTGACCTCGTGATCCACCCACCTCAGCCTCCCAAATTGCTGGGATTACAGGTGTGATCCACCATGCCTGGCCAGGCTGTTTATTAGAGCTTTCTTTTTTTTGATATAGACATTTATTGCTGTAAACATACTTCTTAGTACTCTGCTTTTGCTGTGTCCCATAATTCCTGTTAGAATGCATTGCCATTTTCATTTTTCTCGTAAGCTTTTTATTTTAAATTTCCCTAATAAATTTTATTGACCCATTCATTATTTAGAAATGTGTTGTCTGTGAATTTTTTTGTCATTGTTGTTTTCTGTTTTATATCATTATAGTCAGAAAATACATGTGATATAATCTTTAACTTCTTAAATTTGATAAGACTTGTTTTTTGGTCTAACAGGTAATCTATCCTGGAGAATGTTTTATGTGCAGTGGAGAAAAATATGTATTCTGCAGCTGTTGAATAGAATGTTCTGTAAATATCTGTTAGGTCCATTTGGTTTACAGTGCAGTTTAAGTTGAATGTTTCTTTGCTGATTTTCTGTCTGGAAGACCTGTTCATTGTTGAAAGTGAGCCATTAGCATTCCTTACTATTACTATATTGCATTCCTTTTAGAGTCTAACACTATTTGCTTTATATATTTGTGAGCTCCAGTGTTGGGTATGTATATATTTATAATTATCATATCTTTTTGTTGAATAGATAACTTTATTACCATACAATGACCTTCTTTGTCCATTTTTACAGATTTTCACTTTAATGTTTATTTTATCTGAGTATGGCTACTACCCCTTACTTTTGACTTGTATTTACACAGAATATCTTTTTCCATCCCTTCACTTTCACTCTACTTTGTCTTTAACCTGAGGTGAGTCTCTTGTAGGCAGCATATAGTTAGTCTTATTTTTATTTTTAATCTATGCAGCCAATCTTTTAATTGGAGAATATAATCTTTTTATATTCAAGATTGTTATTGATATGTAAGACTTACTGATGTCATTTTATTAATTGTTTTTTGGTTATTTTATAGATACTTTGTTTCTTTCTTTTTCTCAGTGATTTGGTAGTTTTCTATAGTGACAAGCTTTGTTTCCTATCTCTTTCTTGTTTATGTATCTGCTTTAATTTCTTTCTTTGGGTTATCATGGAGCTAACATAAAGAGTCTTGTATTTATAATGGACTTTTTTAAAGAGGCAGAGTCTCACTAAGTTGCCCAGGCTGGAGTGCAGTGGTGTGATCATAGCTCTTTGTAACCTCAAATTCCTGGGCTTAAGGGATCTTCCCACCTCATCATCCTAAGCAACTAAGACTACAGACACATGCTACCATGCCTAGCTATTTTTTTTTTTTTTTTGAGATGGAGTCTTGCTCTGTCACCCAGGCTGGAGTGTGCAGTGGTACGATCTCAGCTCACCACAAGCGCCGCCTCCCAAGGTCACACCATTCATTCTACTGCCTCAGCCTCCCGAGTAGCTGGGACTACAGGTGCCCGCCATCACGCCCGGCTAATTTTTTTTCTTTTTTTTTTTTTTTCAGTAGAGACAGGGTTTCACCCTGTTAGACAGGACAGTCTTGATCTCCTGACCTCATGATCCACCTGCCTTGGCCTCCCAAAATGCTGGGATTACAGGTGTGAACCACCGTGCCTGGCCTGCTATTTTTTTTTAATTTTTTGTAGAGATGAGTCTTGCTATGTTGCCAAGACTTGTCTCAACTCCTGGGCTCAAGTAATCTTCTCAGCTTAGCCTTCTAAAGCACCGGGATTACAGGTGTGAGCCACTATTCCTGGTAATAATAGATTACTTTAAGCTGATAATGCATGACTTTCATCACAGAAAAATACTCTGAACTGTTTTCCCGTTCCTTTCAATTTATATTTTTGTTGCCTTAATTTACATCTTTATCTATTGTGTTTTCCTTAACCAGAATTTGTAGCTCCTGTTTTAAACTATTTTGAATTTAGAACCCTCATACTAGAGGATTAAGAAATGGATACAACACCATTATGTCCCTAGGATATTCTGAGTTTGGTTACAAATGTGTCCCTACAGGTGGTTTTTATATTTTCATGTGTTTTTATAACATTAATTATTTTCCTTTCATTTCCAATTTTAGCACCCCCTTAAGATTTTTTTTTTCAGGCCAGTCCTTTGGTGATCAATTCCCTCAGCTTTTTGCTTGACTTGGAAAATCTTTATTTTTCTTTTTTTCTGAAGGATAGATCGATTTGGTGGAACAGTATTATTGGCTTTTTTTTCCTCTTTCAGAACTTTTAACATATAATCCCATTCTCTGCTAGCATCAAGGTTTTTGCTGAGAAATCTGCTAAAAGTATAATGGGGAACTCTTTGTATGTGACTTGATAATTTTCTTTTGCAACATTTAAAATTATCTCTTTATGTTTGACTTTTGACAGTTTGATCATAATGTGCCTTGGAGAGGATTTCTTTGGGTTTAACCTAATTGAGGACTTTGGGTTTCCTGAATCTGAATGTTAATATTTCTTTCAGGACATATGGAGGTATTATTTCATTCAATATGCTTTCTGTGCCTTCATTCAACTCTTCTCCCTTAGTCATTTATATAATTTGCATATTTGTTCACTTAATGGTGTCCCATCAGTTCCACATATTTTCTTTATTTTTTGTTTATTCTCATTTACTTTTTCCTCTGACTGGATAATTTCAAAAGGCCTGTATTTAAGTTGAAAAATTTTTTCTTCTGCTTAATCTAGTGTGTTGTCAAAGTTCTCCCCTTTAGTTTTTATTTCATTTATTGAATTATTTAGCCCCAAGATTTTTTAATTTGGTTCTTTTTTACGTCTATCTCTTTGTTAACTTTTATTCAAATCATGAATTATAACTGATTTTATTGAATCATTTGTTTATATTCTATTGTATCTCTCACTTTCCTTAAGATTATTATTTTCAATTTTTTCAGTTATATTGCAAATTTTCTTTTCATTGTGGTCTATAACTATGGAATTATTGTGTTTCTTTGTTGTTGCTGCTGTTGTTTTTGCTTTTTCATATTTCCCTCTTGTATCCCTATATGTTGTCATCTGTTCATCTAGTGAAAAGTCTTCTTTTCCAATTTCATGAACTAACTTTTGTAGAGAAACTTTTTTTTTCTGTAGATGGGTCCTGGTGTGTCAGTTGGGTATGGAGCATTGGCTGTGGATCTGGGTAGACTCAGTAGCATAGTTTCTGGTCAGTTTCTTCAGCTATAATCCTTGTCAGTGAAGTCTGTAGTTTTGTCAGATGGGTTAGTTGTGCATTGGTTTCCTCTCTGTGAGTTCTGCCTGTTCCCTGGGGTTTGGGGTACCATGTGGGTTTGAGTGTTGGTGGGGGGATTCCTTAGTTATTCTGCTGCTCCTAATCGCCAAGCAGCTGGATTTGTTGTAGTGCAGCCAACTATGTGAGCATAATGGAATGACAGCCACACTTCCAGTGTATAAAGATGCAGTGGCTTCGGCCCCCCAGGTAAGGATGTACTCTAGTGGTGGGTCTGGTTTCAACACGGTGCCATGTGGGAGGGTGCACAAAATAGGCTTCTACTCTGAGAAAATACAGCCTCGTGAATTCCAGGCAACTTTACAAACTAGGTTTGGTGGTTGTGAGGACTGCAATACTCTCTTCTAGCAAGGACTGCAGATGTCTATGGTAGTAATGGGGACCGCTGGAGGACCCCAGCTTATCTTTGTCCCAGAAGAAGTCCCTCTTTAATCTAAGCCAACCCCAGCAGAGAAGGTTCTATAGCAGAAATAGGGTGTTTTGTTACCCTGTCTATGGTGCTATTGTGAGTTTTAATGCTCCACAGAGATGTTGCCACTACCTTGGTGATCTCCAGCACAGTTCCTCAATCACAGCAGTAGAAATATGATGTTTTTATTGTTTTAATCCCTTTATTGGGCGGGGGAGGGAATGTGTATCAGTCAATTCTAGTCAAACATTTTTCTGACATCACTGCTGTCTTTTAATCTTTCTAAAGAGCTATTTGCCTGCCTCAAGATTACACAGTTATTTATGTTTATAATTTGACATTTTCTGTAAATTGCTGCATAAACTTATTTTTACATACTTTCTGACAAAATTTGGGCTTTTGTCCATTGTGTATGGTGAGCCATTTTGTCTTAGACTAATTACTAAATATTCTATCCAAACCCCCATTTACTTCAGGTGTCTCCATTGTCATATCTCTCTCTGTATATTTGTTTCTAAGCTTTCCAGTGTGGTCTATTGGTTCTTTCTTTTCCTGTTGTTTTTGTTACTGTTGTTTGGTAGAATTATTTTTAAAAACGATTTGACTTTGTAGTATATTCTTACATCTGCTTAGTCGATTTCTACTTTGCTGTTGAGAAGTTAATTAGTGATGGGCTTTTATTCTTTTAAAATTATAAATGTGAAGAGTTCCACAAAATGTATACTTGAATTTTTTTCTTTGAATTTAAACACATTTTTTGTTACTGAACTGGTAGGAGGATTAGCAATTTTACAATATGAAGATATTTAATCTATGAATTATTTATCTCTGCCTTTAGTTTTATTTATATGTTTACATTGCTGATGGACATAATTTTTTCTTACTAATTATCTTGTGCCTTCTTTAAGTATTAACCTTTAGATAATTTAAATTTTATTTGCAACATTATTACTGTTTTCATTTTTTAGTAAGTACTGTTCTATATAAAAATTAATGAATTATGAGTCGATATTATATTTGGGAGTCATATAAACTCTCACCATTTTGTAGTTTCAGACTCTATTGGATTTTAAAAACTGTAATCAATATAATCTGCAAATAAAAATTTTGATTATCTTCTCATTCTAACAGACATTACTTTTTTTGTCTTCTAACACTTTTTCTTGTTTTAAAACAGTAGTAGGCTTCAAGTTGAACATGGCAGTAATGGGAGACATGCTTTATAAATTGTTTTTCTAATTTTAAATTAAATGTATTTTATTTCACAAATTTTTATGATTGTTTTAAGTGTGGTATAAGTTTTCAAAGTTAAAATGTTACTTTTTCTATTTATTATTATAAATTATAATTTTTAAAATCACACATATAAATCAAAATTTATCAATATATTATTCCGAATCCATCGATATTATTTTCACCTTAACATTTCATTAATGTTACAAAATACCTAAGAGATTACAAACGATACAGTGGCAATGGAACAGTCCAAGATTCAAAACACCATTTAAATAAATAGAAATATTTATCCCTATCTATTAGCTTCCTCTGATTATTCCCTAAACACACACACTATATCCTGGGATGGTATGCTTTTTTACATGCTTTCTACTTTTATAGAATCTTCACACAGATTTTATGTCAGTTTTTCACATTCAAATTCACATATTCCTCTCAATTCTATAGCATCCCCATTTTTAGGACAAATCCATCATCTCACGTTAGTCATCCTTTTCCCCCCATATGGAAATTTATTATATTATAAATTTTAAATTTAAAATTCTTGGGATATTAGCTATTCAATAATTACTGTTGATATAATTGACCCAATATATGGAAATTAAAATTAGATTTTTATTTTGCATTAACAAAATTTAATAAAAATTCAAAAGCTAATCATAAATAGCAAAACTCAATAAGTATTGGAAAATACTAGTACTGTGTGTTGTTATAAATGAGAAAAAGCTTTTATAAATAATGCCCAAAGATTAAATTAAGTATATGAATATTAAATATAAGAAAACATAGGATTTAACATACAATGATTTTAAAATAGCCATTGGAATAAATCTTTTGCAATATATTTAAAAATGAAAAAATTTTTTTAATACTCAATCATGTTAAAGTTATATTAAATACCTTGGCCAAAAAGAAAAATATATCATGAATTACATATTAGTAAATATAGTAACAGAATTAGACCACCCAAGAATGACAGATTATGGAGCTATTAGATGGACTTTTGAATAAAGACTTTCAATTAATTTAAAAATAAACAAATGAATTAAACATATAGTAGATCCAAACATTTAAGAATCCAAGATAGATGAGATCATTTTAAAATTGTTTAGATGGGATCTCTAAGAGTGTACTCAGTGTGAAACTTAGAAACTCATCGAATTTAATCAGTAGATCCAATGCAGACGACAAAGAGACCTGAAGCTTTGCCACATTTTACAATACAGACAGAAGGAAAAACATAAAAGGTAGTATAATGAACCAAAAGATGCTCTAGCATTTATTTGTTTATTTATTTATTTATTTTTTTTGAGACAGAGTTTCACTCTTGTTGTCCAGGCTGGAGTGCAATGGCGCTCTCTCGGCTCACTGCAACCTCCGCCTCCCAGGTTCAAGCGATTCTCCTGCCTCAGCCTCCCAAGTAGCTGGGATTAGAGGCATGCGCCACCATGCCCAGCTAATTTTTTATTTTTAGTAGAGACAGGGCTTCTCCATGTTGGTCAGGCTGGTCTGGATCTCCCAACCTCAGTTGATCTGCCTTCCTCGGCCTCCCAAAGTGCTGGGATTACAGGTGTGAGCCACAGTGCCTGGTCTGCTCTAGTATGTTTAATTGTAATTACTGAGGAAGGGAATAGAAAGAATGGTGGATGGGCAAATAAATAATTTGATGAAAAAAATTATTTCTCAGATTCCAACAGCACAAGTCTTAAATAGGATAAATCCATATGTGGGCAAATCTTTTTTTTTTTTTTTTTTTTTTTTTTGAGACAGAGTCTAGCTCTGTAGCCCAGGCCAGAGTGCAGTGGCACGATCTCGGCTCACTGCAAGCTCTGCCTCCCGGGTTCAAGCCATTCTCCTGCCTCAGCCTCCCAAGTAGCTGGGACTACACGCGCCTGCCACCACGCCTGGCTTATTTTTTGTATTTTTAGGAGAGATGGGGTTTCACCGTGTTAGCCAGGATGGTCTCCATCTCCTGACCTCGTGATCCACCCGCCTCAGCCTCCCAAAGTTCTGGGATTACAGGCGTGAGCCACCGCGCCCGGCCCATGTGGGCGTATCTTAATGAAACTGCAGTAATTAAATATAATGAGACATATTTTAAATCAGCTAGGTCCTGGCACATCAATATGTAGAAAAAGTTATTGAAACATTAATATGATATCTTAGAAACTGCTGAGGAAAGAAAGTGGTCACCAGTTATATAATATCCAATTCTGTGTTACCCAGAAGCATATGATTTTTGGATTATACATATTGTTAAAATTTGTCTGAGATACATCATACAATTGCAAAGACAAAATAATAGGAATGCATACATTTTAAACCAGTGTGGGGATGCATAGAAAAATAAAGAACTTTCTACAGTCTAAAAATATCAGAAAAAAATAAAAGCAGAAAAAGACTGTATCAGGAAACACAAATTATGATGGCAGAAATCAATACAAATATACTGAAAATTAACATCAATTAAAAAGGTCTAAATTGACACATACAAGGTTGGAGCATTATAAGAACAGTATAATATCAGGCAAATTCAAAGACAATGAAAATTGTCGTTGTTATAATATTAGTAGATCAAAAGACTTTACAACAGAAAGCATTATTAATCACACAGAACATCATATTTCTATCGATAAACTAAATGAGTCATAATGAGAAAGGAAAATGATTTCAACTCAGTCTTTCATATTGATACAAAGATTCTAAGGAAGTTATTAATAGTCTAAAAAAAGTGTAGTTGTGTTTATTTTAGAAATGAAACAACAATTTAACATTAAAACATCTATACTATCAATTACCATATTAAGGATCACTAGAAAAAAATAACGTGATTATCTCAATATATCCAGAGAAACCATTAAAAATACTCAATTGTGATTTGCATTGAAATGTCTTATTAACTGCGATTCAAAGCACAGTTCATTACTTTAGTAAAGAGAATCCACCAAACCTTAAAACAGAGTTATTGATGAACACTTGTAAAAATTTCCCTTTTTTGGGTGGGGGGGGGACGGAGTCTCACTCTGTCACCCAGGCTGGAGTGCAGTGTCACAATCTCGGCTCACTGCAACCTCTGCCTCCCAGGTTCAAGCGATTCTTCTGCGTCAGCCTCCCGAGTAGCTGGGACTACAGGCACTGCACCACCACGTCCAGCTAATTTTTGTGGTGCGCAGCCACTGCACTCAAGCCTGGGCAACTGAGTGAGACTCCGTCTCAAAAAAAAAACCAGAAAGTAGTAAGTTTGATGAGAGTCAGGTCAGGTCAGGTCATGAATGGCTTATTATATCAGCTCACAGAAATAGACTTTATTATTCTATCCGTACTAAATTAATGAAACCTAGAAGACGAATTTAACACAATCAAAGCTGTATTTCAGGAGAAAGAGTATTCTATCAGATGGACTGAAGCAGGAAGAACCTAAAGACAGGGAGACCATTTAAGCATATCTTCTCTGTGTCCTTTTAACTTTAAATTTAACAGATATTAAAACTTTCCAGGAAAATTACTTTCATAATCCATAACCATTCACGTGGTGCAGTTCTTAGAATATGCTTCATGACAGTGTTTTTCTTCAGCATATTTATTATTTTTGTAGCCTATAAACTTCTTCATATATCTTCTTAAAATGGCGATCTCCACCACAGAAATTCTCTGCATATCTTATTAATATTGCAATAACCATTAAGACTATGCAACATATATCTGAGTAATATGGCAATAACCATTAGCTTACTTTAATGCTAATAAAATATATAAACATGTCACTGTAATATGTATTGCTAAGTTCATGTGCATTCATTGGTTGATGACTTTAATAGTATAATGGAAAGAGAGATAAGTCATAGAGTGAAAAGGCATGGCCTTGGAGTCAGACAAGCCTGCACTTTATTCCTGACTCTACTGTTTTCTAATTGAGAACCTGAGTAAGTAATTTATCTTCGCTTGGATTTAGTTTTCATCTGCTTACAAATATGGATGATGTTCCCAACCACACAGTGTTGGGGGGATTAAATAAGATGACTTATATGAAATTCTTAACCCAGTTATAGGCATATTATGGACCTCAAGTAATATGAATTTCCTTCAAGTTCCCCTTAACACTACATAATACAGTGACAGGGAAAAGAAAGTATAATAGAAATGGCTCTGCTCATGTGTATGGGTTGGGGTAGGAGAGTTCTATAGGTTGAATAATGACCAATATTAAAATGAGAACTGAAAAGATTAGTTATTCATGCCCAGTGTATTCAAATAATTGAAAGCATACCAATGATTGACTAATGGTTTTAGTAGTTATTTTAAGTCTTCACTAATATCATGATAGGTTACATTAAAACCTTAAAAATAAAATCTGTGAAAATATTGAGAGAAGTTAGAATTATTCATGCCTATATTACTCATATGGTAATGTGTAATCAATAAAGTATATATTCAGCTATGTATAACACTACTTTTTATAGTAAATACAATATTTATATTTAGAATTGCCTTTGTTTAAATTCTATAGGAATTATAAGGGCATATGTACTGTAATACTTTTACAAGAGGATGTTTTGAGTTTTTAAGATGTTTTGAATTTTTAGGTCAACTTAGGATTCTTCATGTGCTGCAGATAAGAAACTGGTTGGAGTCAGTATGTGTGTGTGTGTGTGTGCACAAGCATACATGTATGTGTGTTTCCATTCAAAAGATAAGAAGAATCCAGTTGGAAGACAAAAATACCACTGCAATTAACAAGATAATTAACAAGATAGTAACATGGAGTAAAGGCAATGGAAATAATAGTAATAGCCAAAACTACTGATTTGTGCTCTAACCAGGGCTACAAGATAAGGGAATTAATGGGAACTGAAGTCCAGTACCCTGTGTTCATCAAGTCAATCCTCAAGTAACTATGGCAGTTGAAGCAAGTTTAAACTCAGACAAGGCATTTAGATGTCAGCAAGCTCTCTGATACTCTCGTTAACTACATGCCAGACATTATTGTAAGTGAGCTACATTGTTTCATGAGGTAGATCCATGTGATAAAGTGTTATGTTAATTTGAGTCGACTGACAAGAGGACGACAAGAAGGGATATGACATGCAAAAGACTCATTGGTGGAGGGGTGCAGAAAAAAGTGTAGCATTGCCTGGGAGGTGACCAAGACAGCTTAAAGTTCCCCTCAGCTTGATTAAAATTTAGACAAGCTCCTTTCTGCTTCTAGGCCCCTGGCCTCCAGCCCTCACAGAATCCAGATGGCCTAACCACAGAGGTCTCTCCTTTCCCTTTTCTAGGAGCATTTGCTTTAGAAAATGCATCATTGTAATTTCTTTCTCTGCCCCTTTGAGACATATAACATTTTAATAGCTTTTTGCTAGCTTTACAACCCAGGATTGTCTTTCTCAAGATTGTTGGGGTCTTGCTTTTGAAATGTAATCATGAAAAAAGATGGCAGCCCTATTTCCTAATGTCCATGAAGTTTACTTAATTTTCATTGCTGCCTTACTCCAAGTTGTAAAATAAAATGGGAGAAATTTTACTTTTCCTTTGGTAAGGAGGTAACTGGCAAACATAGATGTCCTGTGATTCCCCCGCCAACATTGTCCATAAAAGTCCTGCTTCTGTTGATAATGGGCCTGTCTTGGTACCCTTGCCATTGTCAGTCACAGGGAAGCCACAGGAAGTGTGGCCACGACCCAAACATTGTTGTACAAACAGAAGTGTCGCAGTCATTAAGGATCCCACACTAGGAGAGTTGAGCAGTGTCTTTCATATCCTCCATCGGGTTTACTCGTCTGTGCAGGTTTAGGGAGCATCTCCTCCATGATTCCTGTGGACTTTTCTTCTGGAAGACAAACTTAGAGGTGGAGGAGGAAATACCCACCCCCTCCAACCCCTTTCTGCACTTGGCTTCAAGACTGTAACTAGTACTCACCCTTACCTTCATCCACTATTCATTCAAATCTCTCTCACCTGCAGCTATCACTTCTCTGGTCCTGATGAATTAACTGGTGGTATAACCTGAGGCTTTACTCTTGAGGGTCTGAATCCTTAGCAATCCTACTCTTTTCAGACCAGTGTTGCTGTGCATGCTCACTCACCATTACAATGGGACACAGAAGGAGCAGGAGGCATCCAGCTGGATCATCTGGGCTGCACATGCTGCCTCTTGCCTTCATTGTATAAATGTAGCCTTACCTTCTTTGCAGATCAGAGTTAGTTACTTCTGCTGTGATAGTCCCATTTTCACCTGCTGGTCCAAGGATATGAAAGTGCACTGGTGTGGCCATTGTTTATGGTATAATGGGACCCTTGTTCTGTTCTTTAATAATATTATATTCTTTGGGGACAAGGGTCTCCAACCTTCTAGAGATCACAGTTGCACATACAGAAAACACAAATTACCTTATTGGATCATTTAGAGTTATGGTTAACGGGGTCGCTCTTGTTTTCACCTCTTGTTTCTAAGACCCATTCATTCTTCTTATTGGTGGCACAGTAGCACACTAAAGCATCTAATTTAATGATTCCATTACATTATAAAAGATGGCACCACATTTTTTAATAGTGTAGAGTTTCAGATGTGCCTTTAAAGGTGGCTCTGGCGCCCTATGAGGCAGGCTGCTTCTGGATGGTGTTGTAATTGCATTGACCAGTGGAGGCCACTTCTTAGCTCCTTTGCTGGGAAGTCGTTCCTCAGGTCAGATACTATGCTGAGTGGGAATATATGAGTGTGGAATACGCATTTCCTAAGCCCCAATGCAGTGGTGCTATGTATGCTATGCAGAAAGGATGTGCAAAATCCATGCCTGTCATCAGAACAAGTCGATAAATTGAACAGGTCAGAAAGAACTGAATGTAGTCAACTTGTCAGCCAGTGGCTTATTGGACTTGTAAGGAATAGTACCATGTCAAAGGTTCAGTATTGGTCTCTCTTGTTTTCAAGCTATCATTCTCATTGTTAGAGATTTTATTCATCTCAAACTACTTATATGAACATATATCTTCAAGTAAACATTTTACTAAATTGATATTTTAGCATGTTAATTAAGCAATGCTAAAAAATTAGTGAAACATTTATTTGAGGGTATGTACCTAAAGCACTATGAGATGAATAAAGATTATAACATTAAAAGTGTTGCCTCTTGAAACAAACTATTTTTAAAATATTATCCTTTTTTATGGCTCAATAATTTTTTCTAAACCAAATTAGCTATCACATTTTTTTTTTTGCACAAATAAGTCTTTATTGTCATTTATCTAATGAAGCACTGGAATCTTGGTAAATCTTTGTGTTGTGTCACTCTTAAACGTTGTGTTTGTTTTTATTGTAAAGGCAACAATTCCAACTTTAAAAAGATGAAACAGCTATAAGGGTGAAAAGCAGGTAACCTCTTTCCTCCCTATTATAAGGGTCACTGCCAACACCCCTATAACAAGAGACATATTCACAAGACAGAAACATAGCAGATCTATTTGATCGGTTTTATATGACATGAAAGACTTCAGACTGAAGACTCAAAGATACAGGAGAAGCTATCTGATTTTATGCTTAGATTCCATGATGCTGTGACAACTGTGTAGCAATGCGATTGGATAAAACAGTGTGATCTGGTAGTAACAGACCAGGGTGGAAATTCAACAAGACTTGTTAGTTCAGCTTCTTATTGGCCTCTCTGTGCTTCATTCCTTCTTTCTAGGCATGGGGCAGGTCTTGTTCTGCAATGGGGGGTCTTATGACCTACCATCAAAGGAGATAGGTCAGAGAATTTTTTTATGGCCAGTTTTTACAAAGAAAGATGGGAGAAGTTTAGTTTAGAGTAATGTTTTTAGGTTTCATGGATGTTTTTGGAGAAAAGGAATTCTGGTTTCCATGATCCACCTTGAGGAAGAGGGATTCTAGTTTCTATGGCTTGCCTCCACGGGGAATGAGGGTGAGAGACAGAAGTGCAGGAAAAGGTCAAAGAGGAACTTCACTTCTAAAACTGCTTCTGGGGATTTCACTTTGGAGTATTGTTTTGTGAGCCCCAACAGAGGTGTATTTAGAAATCTTAATATTTTAGATTTCAATTGAATATGTATACCCCCAAGTGCTTCACACTGGAATACATATAGAAACATGTTTTGTTAAATTAGACTAAACTGAATGTGACTGTGGTTTATTTCTTTGTAAACTGATTGAATTATAAAATACATACAAAAAAGGGCAGGTGTCATATTTTTCCAGCATTCACAAATAAACCCCCCACTCAGACCAAGAAACATCACCAGTCTCCCAGGGGTGTCCCTTATACTTTTTCATGGTCCCTCTCTTCTTCAGTAAGATTTACCACTATTCTAACTTAAAAAACATAGTTCAGTTTTGCATGGCTTTTAAGCTTTATATGAGTAAAATAATGCATGATATGTGCCTTGCTGTCGGTGTATTGTTCAGCATCACGTCTCTGAGATTCATTCAAGTTGTTGTATATATTATTTATTTATATATTATTTATTGTATATATTATTTATTCTCATCTCTGCAAGGTTTTCAGTGGTATAAATATACTACAATCTATTTATGTATTCTATAATTGATGAATATTTATTAATTTCCAGTTTGGAACTATTAAGAATAGGCTGCTAGGAATATATAGGTGGAAGTCTCTTGCTGAACATATGTTTATATTGGGGTAAGAGGTTTTAAGCCTAGAATTGAAAATGCTGTATTGATAGGCTCATCTCTAGTAGATACTGCCTACAGCAATATATGAGAATTATCAAGTTTATTAATCTTTTCAAAGAATGAATTCTTAGTTTTAATGTTTCTGTACTACATATCTGCTTTTTGTTTATTTGATTTATAGTCTTATCTTTAATTATTTATTTCTACTTTCTTTGGATAAGATTTACTTATTTTTCTACTTTTATGGGGAAAAATATTAGCTTACTGATTTTGAGCCTTTCTCCTTTTATAATATACGCATGTATAGCTGTAATTTTCTAGTTAAGTGCTGTATTAGTCCATTTTCATGCTGCTGAAAAAGACATTCCCAAGACTGGGAAATTTATAAAAGAAAGAGGTTTAATGGACTCATGATTCTACGTGGCTTGGGAGACCTCACAATCATGGCAGAAGGTGAAAGGTATGTCTCACATGGCAGCAGACAAGAGAAGAGAGCTTGTGCAGGGAAACATATAAGGGAAAGCCCTGGGAGACTCCCCTCTATAAAACCATCAGATCTCATGAGACTTATTCACTATCATGAGAATAGCACAGGAAAGACCCGCCCCCATGATGCAATAACCTCCCTCTGCATCCCTCCCACAACATGTGGGAATTATGGGAGCTAAAATTCAGTATGAGATTTGTATGGGGACACAGCCAAACCATGTCAAGTGGCCCTTAAGTACACCCCAAATTTTGATATGACATATATTTGTGATCATGAAGTTCAAATTATTTTCTAATTTCTTTTTTTTTTGAGATGGAGTCTCGCTCTGTTGCCCAGGCTGGAGTGCAGTGGCATGATTTCAGCTTACTGCAACCTCCACCTCCTGGGTTCAAGCGATTCTCCTGCTGCAGCTTCCTGAGTAGCTGGGACTATAGGCGCATGCCACCACACCTGGTTAATTTTTGTATTTTTAGTAGAAACAGTATTTCACCATGTTGGCCAGGATGGTCTCGATCTCCTGACCTCGTGATCCACCTGCCTCAGCCTCCCAAAGTGCTGGGATTACAAGTGTGAGCCACCGCATCTGGCCTATTTTCTAATTTCTTTTGTGATTTCTTCTTTAATTCAACAGTCATTTAGAACTGTGTCACTCACTGTATTTTACAGAAAGATCTATTAATTGTTAAATCCACAGTGATTAGAGAACATCTTCTAAGTGACTTTACAACTTTAAGGTATATTGAATCTCAGCTAATAATGTACAATAACCTACCATATGATCAATTTTGCTAAATATTTTATTTTCACATAAAAATACACATTATGTCAATGTTGGGCACAGTGTTTTATATGTGAACTGTTGCTCAAAGTTATTGTGTTGTGCAAATATTCTGTATCATTACTGATATTTTTGTTTGCTTGATGTAATAGTTAATGGAAACTAATGCCTTCTGCTATTGTAGAATAGGTTATTTTCCATTGAGTCATGTCAATTAATGATTTATATATTTTGATAAATTGTTACTATGTATTTATATATTTAATATCAATATATCTGTTGAATGGACCTATTTATCATTGTGGGGGGGAATGAAGGTCTATTTTGTCATGACAGAAAGAAAACAATAATTTTAAATGTGATTTCTTTATATAACATGACAATACCATTTTTATAATATCTAAAATATTTGTTAATAGAAATGTAGCATGAGACCCAGTATGTCATTGCTGCACATTATGCAATTAAAGGTAGAGCAAGAAAACCCATTAATTATACTATATTAAGGTTTTTTACTAAAAACAGATAAAAGAACCAAGTATAGTTTGAATATATCATCAATAAACAGCTAATCAAAGCACTAATTTATTAAATGGCATAAGTCTTAAGTCTAAATCATATTAAACTAATAATTTTTATAACTAGGTTTATACAAAATTTCCATCAAAATTCTATGGAGCAATAACATAACCTGTTCTATATTATTAAAGTATTCTTAAGTCTCATAGCAATTAAAACATTACTTAAGAAATCAATATTGGCATATTTAACTAAGACATTAGTGTCAGGATATAGTTTGAAAGTTTAGTATAGATCATGTTTGCAAATATTTCAACATGTGACGAAACGGTAAATGCCATCTTACTTGGAACTAATTAACAGGAAGATTTAGTGATATATGTTTACACTTAATTTAGTTATATAAAAATCATTTTAAGATAGGAAATTTGTAAGAGTAAACTCTCCAGCTTGATACTAATTAGTATTTGTTTTGCTGTAATGAATATTAAGCTAACCCATCTCTAATTAATATCACAGAGACATTCTATCAGCACAATACTTTGTATAGTTTTTAGACTATTGAGCAATATTTTCATAGCAGAGTACAGGAATGTGTTGAGAAAAATAAAAACAAATTTTTTGTTTTTGTGTTTTTTGAGATGGCGTTTCTCTCTTGTTGACCAGGCTCGAGTGCAATGGTGTGACCTCGGCTTACTGCAACCTCCGCCTCACGGGTTCAAGCAATTCTCTTGCCTCAGCCTCCCAAGTAGCTGGGATTACAGGCATGCACCACCATGCCCGGCTAATTTTTGTGTTTTATAGTAGAGATGGGGTTTCTCCACGTTGATCAGGCTAGTCTCGAACTCCCAACCTCAGGTGATCCGCCTGCCTTGGCCTCCCAAAGTGCTGGGATATAGGCTTGAGCCACCACACCCGGCCAAACAAAAACGATTTTTAAAATATAATCTATTTTCCTTATTTATAATTTGAATAAGAATTTGTAATTCTATCACAGACCAGTAAACAATTCTGTGAAAATATTTGTATGTAGGGAACATTTTCAAAAGTTTAAGTTTGATATGGTTTTCTTAGGCAGAAATACTGCCAGATTGCTGTGACAATACAAAATATATTTATTTTGCATAAAGAAATCTATTCATTATTCTAAGAGAATATTTTGTTATTATTTATTTTGTTTATGCTCCTCTTCTTATATTTTCACAGATAAATATCAAATGTACAAATGATATTGGATCAGCAATGACTGAAGAACAGAAAAGGTGATTGGTGGACAAGGAAAAACATTTTAACACTCAAGGAAAAAAAAAATCTCTGCTCAAACACCTTTTCTTCAGAAGAGCATATTAGCTTCCATTTGAATAACAAGTACTCAATATTTCGTTACTCTTTTCTTCCCAAGTCTTCAATTGTTGACATTTGACTGTAATTTTTTCATCCAATCTTGTGAGGGAACGGCAGCAGGGTTAGGTTAACACAGTGATTCAAGACAAATGCCAAGTGCATGTCTTATGAGACTTATATTCTCCATAGAGAGAATCACAGGAGCATGGAACATGGTGATATATATGAGTGTGGTGCCGAAGTTCTACAGATGGATGTAGATATATTGAGTTAGGCACTTAAAGCAATTGCTTTCGGTCATCTCAATGATAAGCAGTCAGAGATGAGATGTGTGCATTTGAGATGAAAGAGCTTGGTATAAATTTAAATGAAATCCAAAGGCTGACATTTACCTCATTTTGGTTGGGGAGGAGAGGAATATATTTAAGATTGAGAGGCAAATTTAAATACTTAAGACAAGTTTTAAAAAATTGAAAAATTCTGCCACAGAATCCTCACTTAGATTCACTGTAGAAAAATGAGTTGGTGATGGCCTCGTGTGTTTGTGGTTAGGTAAATAGAAGACTTCTTTGATTATGGACTGAAGTAAGATGAGTGTGTGAAGATAAATTAGGAGGCAATCATTTGATTATTTAATTAGGAGAGATAAGGAGAATAATGATCCTAAAGAAATATACTTGTAGTATAACAAGGTTTATTTAGTATGAATCACATCACAGATAGAGTAGAAACACTGAGTGGACAGAACACTGTGATATATAAAAAGTCAGAGTCCTACTCAGTCAGTCTACTGACTATAAGATACAACAAAACATAAGCTCAGCTGAAGTGGGTGGATGGCTTGAGGTCAGGAGTTCGAGACCAGCTTGGCCAACATGGTGAAACCTTGTCTCTTCTAAAAATACAAAAATTATCCAGGTGTGGTGGTGGGCACCTATAATCCCAGCTACTCAGGAGGCTGAGGCAGGAGAATTGCTTGAACCCAGGAGGTGGAGATTGCAGTGAGCTGGGATGGTGCCACTGCACTCCAGCCTGGGCAACAGAGTGAGACTCAGTCTCAAAAAAAAAAAAAAAATAAGTAAATAAAAATAAGCTCATCATAAACTGCTGTGAATGTAGAATTTCAAGGGGATTTATTTTCTTTAAATTATGCATGGGATTCAGTGTAAAACATCTCCAATATCTTTTAATAAGTAAGTCAGAACAAAGCAGGGCAATGAGACAAAAAATAAATAAATAAATAATGAGAAGTATTATACAACACATTGTTGGCCACTGAAAAATCTTGAGAAATTTGATGCATGAGGAATATCCCCTAACCCCAAACATGCCAGTAAGGATTGTCACTTAATACCATAGTCTAAAAAGTAAATACGGAGTGGAGATTTTTATTGTGTGCAGTGCCTAAAGAATTACAGCTAACTTCATCAAATAGTTACCCTCTTCTACAGGGCAGAATGCTTTCACAATTGGGTATTTACCTTCATGATGAATGTGGCTGGAGACAGAGGAGGTGATAATGACCAATACTCAGCAGTGTTTTAACCAACACCGAGAATGCTTCCCCAGTTGTTCGCTCAAAATGAGCAAGGAAATAAAGGTAGAAATTCAAGTTTAACGTTACCTGAAACAGCAGGGTCTGCCGCAATCCCTGAAAATGACCAGAGCTTAATCTCATGTTAGGTTTCTTATAGTAAAGAACACTCAGGCCAGGTGCAGTGCCTCACGCCTGTAATCCCAGCACTTTGGGAGGCCGAGGCGGATGGATCACCTGAGGTCAGAAGTTCAAGACCAGCCTGGTCAACACGGTGAAACTCTGTCTCTACTAAATATACAAAAATTAGCTGGGTGTGGTGGCAGGCACCTGTGATCCCAGCTATTTAGGAGGCTGAGGCAGGAGAATCCCTTGAACTCGGGAGACAGAGGTTGTAGTGAGCTGAGATCGCGACCTTATGCTCCAGCCTGGACAACAAGAGCGAAACTTCATCTCAAAACAACAACAACAACAACAACAAAACACTTATCAATCAGCTTATTACGAATGTAGAGGTCCATTTGTCTCTGGCCTTTGACAACTGCTGTCCCATCAAAAGTGGAAATTTAACTCTATTACCTTATTTATCCAAAATAACTACTTATTAAAAATAAGGGCCTTTCTTACCCGAAAAGGAAAGCTTTGAAATATTTAAAATAAACTTATTTTTCGAGTCACATTCAAAAGGCTATTACTTCTGCATTTTATCAGTGGATTTTCAGCCATAAATATACTATATACGTGGTCTTCTTATGCCATTCCACCAAATAAATAATCATAACAAGAATTTAGCATTACAAATTTACAGAACTGTGAAATTAGTCTACCACAGCTTCTCAGATTGTGGCAGAGGACATGAGACTCCTGGGTCACAGATAAAGGATTTTATTAGTCACAGAACAGTAGGCAGCATGATTTTATATTTACATGAGCTTCTACCTGTTCCCACAAGCCCCACAGGAGCAATGGGGAAGGGAATCCAGGTGGACTGCAGCACATAGGGAGACTGTGCAACAGCTGAGGAGTTCCAAGCTTAAGAAAACCACATTTTGTGATGAGGCTCCTAGCAAACTGACCAAACTCTGCCCCAGAGGGAGAAATCATCTTTATTATACTCATCAGAAAACATGTCTGCCTTGTGCCCCAAAGAGAGCCACTATTTCTCTCATCTAATGCTTTTTGCTATACAAAAGCTATCACAAGACATATAAAAATATCATGGAGAGTTGCCTTCCAAAAACAAACATACACCAACACATTTGCAACTAAGACAGAGAAATCAGAAATAGAAGAGACATCTCGGATAAAAAATATGACATCAAATAGGCCCAGGAAAGCTAATCCCTCTTTAGCATGGCATATGCCAATTCACACTTACAGTCATTCATATCTCCTTCATAGCAAGCTTCTTCCTATCATGTGCATTTTTCTTGAAAGTGCTCTTGTTTCTTCTCTATTGGCAGAATATCTGAGGTTTTTTTTTTCTGCACTGTTGACCTTTTATCGAACTCACTAATCATATTTATCCATAAACACCATTTATCACCATAGAAATATTTTGTGGTTACTATATGCAAGTTAATGGTGTAGATGCTGGAAACCAAGAAAATACTACACTCAAGTGTTTTTTGAAGAGCTTTTGTTTTTCTTAAAGAAATAGAAAATAGCCACAGGTAGATAACCATTAAATAATATACACTGAATAACATGTATGCCAGATACTATAATGCAACAGAAAATAAGATCTCACAGGCTTTACTGGTTTTCAAAAAGATTTTACCTTTTACAATAATCCAAAACTAGCTTTTTTTTTTTTTCAATTGGAGACATTACCCATTTCTATTGGTTTGATTTTGATATTGATTTGTAGCCTCAACCAAAATATATGGTCTGTTTAATCTTCATCAGCTTTATTGTAACTTTTCCCTATGGTGCCTGAGAATAGATTTCCTACAATTTACAGCCACTCTGCTCTTTGTATATTGGAATTGGCACCGTGCACAATATCTCAAACAGTAATTCTCATCACCTAAGAGTACAGACCTAAAGTAAAACAAATCCACTGTCCCAATCAAGCAGGACCTCTCAAGCAGCTCAAGACTAATTGAAAGTTTCTCTTGCTTAATATTTATCCCTCCATGGCCAATATTTTGTAAAAGCATTCTGTTGCTTTTTAAAAAATTGTACTATTCTAAATAGCAATATATTTGCTTAATAGATTTTCATGGAGAATGTGTGGTATTTCATTTATTTTCACACTTGGCACTAGTGTTTTTTTGCCCTCAAATAGCAATTTATCATATTCAATAAATTCCATTTGCCACTATTGTTACTTTTCGCGTGCTTGTCTGTTTTTTTTCTGTTAATAGTTAATTGGTCATTATGTTGTTCTGCTCTTTGCTTTCTTGATTCTCATCAAGAGAGTTGAATACAGATAGTGTTTTAACAGTAATAAATATTGTTTCTGAAATATTGATATAATTAATTTTAGGTTGGTTGATTTCTTCATTGGTAAAATAACTAATTATATCATCTACATGGTATAACTAATTATATCATCTACATGGTATGAATTTACAAGATGTTAGAATGTCTCTTACCTTCTGCTGCTTCAGTGTGATTTTGAGAGACTTTATTATCAACCCTTGAGAAATTTTTAGTTATCTCTAAGTACCTACATCTACACAGAACAAAAATACTGCTTTAGATAAGTCGAAAGTTAAATGGAAAAGAAGATCATTCAACTCATTAATTCAGTAATTCTATTTTAAAACAATGTCAACAATTTTGACTTTTTTCTTTTTCTCTTCTTTCCACTAGTTTATTTAACTTGAGAGCTTATTTTTCCTCAGTAATGATTTTAAAGTATTGATAAATTACTCTCAATGTGTCAATGTTTAACATAGTAAGTATCCAATCTGGGAAGCAATATACAGTCTTCTGACATTTCTGTTCTAAGGGATTCTTTACTATAAACATCAGGTGAAACTGGCTTTCTTTTTGATATATGTCATACTTAGGTAGTGCGTCTTTTCATATGACTACTTTTCAAAATAACTATTTTTCTTATTATACAAGTACTAGGACTTATGTAAAGATTTTGATTCTTTACTATAGACATCAGGTGAAACTGGCTTTCTTTTTGATATATGTCATACTTAGGTAGTGCGTCTCTTCACATGACTACTTTTCAAAATAACTATTTTTCTTATTATATAAGTACTAGGACTTATGTAAAGATTTTGACACCAGAGACAATTTTTGATAAAACATAATCATAAAATTGCACTTTCTGAAATAACTGCAGACAACAGTTTGATAGTTCATAGTTGCACATGGTTTTAGTCAACTAAACCGTGTGTGTGTGTGTACACTTGTCTCTTATCTCAGTGGGAGATTGATTCCAGGACTTTCCAAGGATATAAAAATCTGTGGATGCTCAAATCCTGATATAAAATGGCATAGAATTTGCATATAACCTACACTTATCCTCTTGTATACTTAAAATCATCTCTAGATTACTTATAATACATAATGTAATGTAAATCTTATGTAAATGTATTGTTTAGGAAACAGTGACAAGGAAAAAAGTCTGTACATGTTCAGTACAGTTGCTTTTTAAAAATATTTTTGATCTGTGGGTGATTAAATACATGGATGTGAAGCCCATGGAAATGGGGGGCTGTGTGTGTATATTATATAACATATTATACACCTATAAATTATATATAATTCTGCCTGTTATCCTTTTCGTGCAATTTTTCCTCAGAATTATTTAATGGTTGCATAGTATTCCACTAGAGGGATTTTCTATAAAACTAGTAAATAATTTTTTCTTCAGATATTATTGCTATTTCTAATTATCTATTTTAAAATATTACCACAATGAATATATTTTTAACATATGTCTTTCCTTCATATTGTTATGATATATTCCTCAAATTGCTGAATGAAACAGTAGGAAAAAACAGACACCACGATGCAGCTAAAGATCTCAGTTTAAACTTTCTAATTTTGTTCTCATTTTACTAAGTTGTGATTTACTTAGGCAATTATTTATACTAATATAAATAATCTCGTTTCTGATGAGTTACAAGTGTAGTTGAATAAGCTCATTAAGAGTGATACCGCTGATTCTTACACAATAATCTTGAGGAAAAGACATCAGTGGTGAGACCTCTGGTTTTTGTGTCAGAAAAGGACTCTAAAGGTTCTGAATATCAGGTCTGCTCTGGTACTACTTCTATAGATATTCTGCTTCTTCAAATCATCCAGCTGAGGATCAAGTCTTCCCCTTACCAGATCTTGTGGTAGGTTGCACAGTGTCAGTAATATCATGGTACAGGAGAAGCCATTGCCAACTGATACGTCACGAGCCACATGCAACCCAAAAGCGCGACTGGACTGCTTTTTAAGAATAACTTACCTAAAGAACAAGTCTGGGGAAATGGGCAGAAGATTACTTCAGGGCATTATTTATTGTATTATTTTCTCACTTTCAATAAACAGGCCTCTGCTCTAAGAACCTGCATTGAAATATCAGGAAAAGCTGTTTCTCTGTGTCTTTTTTCTTCAGCTGTATTCAAGAATCATCTCAGACATCAGAATCCCATGTCTTGACTCCAAAATTAGCAAAATGGCTTGAATTCAGACCATGCCTTTCTCCAATGGGAGTGGCTTGTACTCTCTCTGAATCTCATCTTTTCAGGAATGTTTTAACATTTATTACTTCAGCCTCAGCCTTCCGCAGTCATTTAGTGATGTTTGCATTAAGTCAAACAAGGAATATATGACTCATTCTCTTTCCAAAACAAAGTTATCTCCTCTGAGCTTATTTTTCATAATACTGTTCTAAATATCTAGCATATTAGGAAGTATTTCTAAGCCCAAATTAAAAGACACATTTTCTGGAACATTCAACAAATGCTTTTTAAAAATGTGTTCATTCATAATACTTCACTTACTCCATTTACAATACTCTGGCATAATATCCATTTTTGTAAAATATAATATGAATAGCAATGTTAATAAAATTAGCTATATCATTGTAGTATTTTACCACTTTCAAAGCACTTTCATAAGGATTAATGTATTTGGCATTCATGTCAGCTCTGTGAGTGAGTGTGAAAAGAATTATTCTCATCCTCATTTTATAGATTAGAAAACAGAGGCATAAGAACATAAATAAACGCTTAAGTGCAGAAATATTAAAGGAAAGAATCGGAAGCTGATCCTCAAATTTTTTATTAACACAAAAAAATACCTGCCAATATGCCATAGGTCTTTCCTTTATTAGTTGTTCTGCGCATTTATGTTTTCACTAATCAATTTGAGCTAGAAGGAAACTAGCAGTTTATTTTCCTGCAAGTCTCAAATCAGGATGCACATTCATGCTCAAAAATTCCTGTGTCTTTCACAGGTAAAAACATTTTAATTTGTAACACTTAGATAAATAACCAAAGCTGTCAGACTTTACATGCTGATATTCTGCTCAGCAACAACTTATATTTCATCTTTTCTTTTATAACTTCTGTAGAACACTTCATTTTGCACACAGTCCTTTTTTCAGCATTATTAGGAATATATACAGTAGTTCATTAGTATCAGAATTTCATGCTTATAAAACTGAGTCATGGGTAGTTAACGAGATGCTTATTTTTGCCTGAAGTTAAAAATTTTCATTTTTCTTGCTTTTTGATTCTTGGGTCAGAGATGTAAGCAGAAATATGTATAATTACCCAGTGGATTACAAGGTTCCTAGAATGTCTATTAAATTTAACTCATAAAATGTTTTCTTTTTTTCAAAATCTGTAAATTCAGAAAAATATAAAACACTTCAGAGCTACAATTAATATAATCAAGATATATTTTAAATCACGTTGCTTTACCTGTTCTCACTATCAACAGTTTTAGTCTCTATTATAAAAATACAACAAATTAATTTTTAATTTAATCATTATATTGCTGGCATTTTAAAAGCAAATTTAAAAGAAATTACATTATTTTCCTCATACATTTGATTAATAAATATATCTATCAAATATCCCTTATGTGTTAGATATTCAGCCAGATAATTTAAGAGAAAAATAAGTAGGACATGTTCTGGTTTGACTTTATTTTTGTTTTTATTTTGAGACAGCGTCTTGCACTATTGCCCAGGCTGGAGTGCAGTGGCACAATCTCAGCTCACTGCAAGCTCTGCCTCCCGGGTTCACACCATTCTCTTGTCTCAGCCTCCCGAGTAGCTGGGACTACAGGCGCCCATCACCACGCCCAGATAATTTTTTGTACTTTTGGTAGAGACGGGGTTTCACCGTGTTAGCCAGGATGGTCTCGATCTCCTGACCTCGTGATCTGCCCACCTCGGCATCCCAAAGTGCTGGGATGACAGGTGTGAGCCACCGCGCCCAGCGGTTTGACTTTATTTAATACAAATTCCGAAGGAGGCAAAAATAGCTAAAGTAGAATATAATAAATGCTAAAATAGATGAGTGTATATGTTACTTCAGTATGGCAGAGGAAGATGACACACTTCATCTTCAGGTGGATTGGTTCTTAGAGGACCTTTCCCAGAGAAGGTTGCTTTTAAGCAGAATCCCACAGTTTGAAACAGTTTGGCAGGTACACCAGGTAGGACAGAGAATATTATCAGAAGAAGGATGAGGGACGAAAGACAGAGATCTGAAAGGGGGTGGATTATTCAGGCAAAGTGAGAAAAGCATTATGAGGAGAAAAAAAGGTGAAAGGTATGGGGCAGGTAGGCTAGCTGGAGAACATTTTTAAATGTTAAATTTGAAAGTGCAGCATTGAAGTATGGTTGAAGTGTGGGCAATAGAGAGAGGCAGAATTTGGTTTGAATCCTGCTTCTACTCTGTAGTAATGGTTTGACCTTGCACAAATTATTTGACAGCTATAAGGCTTTGGTTTTAGTATTTTAAATATTGAGATAAATAGGTACAGTATGCCTTATATGAGATGTATAGGTTTAAATAAAACAACAAAATTTATATGATAAAAAGACTGCCTAAATCTACCCACATTTTAGCAATCACTTCTGATATTATTATTGATATTATTATTATTGGGGCTTTAACCCATAGGAAGGTCATTCTAGCAGCTGTATGGAGAACAAATTGGGAGGCGAAAGCACTGTAATCCACAGACATTTTCAATAAGATATTACATCCATCTAGTCCAAAGAACGAAGGTAGCAGAGTGATACTTTAATAATAAAAACAAAAATATTATCTCAACTTATTTAGTATCTTGTATCATAAGAGCTTTGCACATGAATTGTTTTGATGTAATACTAAAAATAGCCCCATAAGTTAAATTTGTGTAGAGGGTTCTCAAGAGAAACAGAATCATATTCTATTTATTATACATATTCTATTTCTCTCTATATAACTGTATATTAAGTATATAATATACATATTATTTTATATATGAAAAAATATTTCTTTCTCTCTCTCTCTCTACCTCTATCTCTTTTTCTCGCTAATACACAGTTGACTTTTAACTTTAAGTTCTGAGATACATATGCAGAACGTGCAGGTTTGTTACATAGGTATCCATGCACCATGGTGGTTTGCTGCACCTATCAACCCATCATCTAGGTTTTAATCCCCACATGCATTAGGTATTTGTCCTAATGCTCTTCCTTCCCTTGCCCCCAACACCCCAACAGGCCACAATGTGTGATGTTCCCCCCCCGTGTCCATGTGTTCTCATTGTTCAACTCCACTTATGAGGGAGAACATGAGGTGTTTCGTTTTCTACTCCTGTGTTAGTTTGCTGTGGACTCTTGAACAATACAAAAGTTAGGTGCACTGTCACCCTGCACAATCAAAAATCTGCATATAACTCTTGACACCCCAAAAATGTAACTAATAAATAAATGAATGCCTACTGTTGACTTACTGGGGCTTACCAATAAGATAAACAGTCAATTAACACATATTTTGTATGTTATAGGTATTATATACTGTATTCTTACAATAAAGTAGGCTAGAGGAAATAAAGTGTTATTAAGAAACGAATCAGAGGCCGGGCGTGGTGGCTCATGCCTGTAATCTCAGTACTTTGGGAGGCCGAGGCGGGTGGATCACGAGGTCAAGAGATCGAGACCATCTGACAAACATGGTGAAACCCTGTCTCTACTAAAAATACAAAAAATTAGCTGGTCGTGGTGGTGCGCACCTGTAGTCCCAGCTACTTGGGAGGCTGAAGCAGGAGAATCGCTTGAACCCAGGAGGTGGAGGTTGCATTGAGCTGAGATGGTGCCACTGCACTCCAGCCTGGGTGACAGAGTGAGACTCCATCTCAAAAAAAAAAGAAAGAAAGAAAGAAAAGAAAGAAAGAAAGAAAATAATCAGTATGTGGAAATACATCTATTATTCATTAAGTATAAGTGGATCATCATAAAGGTCTTCATCCTCCTCATCTTTACATTGAGTATTGAGATTAAGGAGAAAGAGAAAAAGCGATGGTTGGTTTCACTGTCTCAGGGATTGCAAAGGCAGAAGAAAATAAAGCCTATAATATTGGAGAGTCAACTTCACGTATGTATGTATGTGCGTGTGTGTGTGTCTTGTGTGTGTGTTTGTGTGTAGAGAGAGAGAAAGAGAAATTATTTTAAGGAATCGTTTGGCTCACATGATCATGGTGGCTGGCAGGTCAGAAATCTTCAAGACGGGCAGTAGATTGGAAACTCAGGCAGGATTTCTTTGTTACTATCCTGATGCAGAATTATTTCTCTAAGAGACTTCAGTTTTTCTCCTAAGGCTTTCAACTTATTGGGGTTCTCCTTGTGGAGGATAATCTGCTTTACTCAAAGTCTGCTGATCATAACTGTTAATCACATAAGCAAAAAAAAAACTCCTTCATGGCAACATCTGGTGTTTGACCAAAAAACTGGGCACCATAGCCTAGCCAAGTTGATAAATAAAATTAACCATCACAATAGGGCCTAAAAATAAGATTTAGTATGATTCATTGAAAATGTGTCAAATGTGCAAGAGGCAGTGGAAGGTAGAGCTGGCATCCAAGTACCTGGATATCTGACTTCGTACTCAGAATATGTCACCCCTGGGCTGTGCCGCCTCCTACTAGACAGAGCTTTCACCTGGGTTCTCTCTTCTCTATGTCTGCTTCTAGTAGGAGGCTGATTATGCAGTAACTTGAACCAAGTTTAAAAATAAACAACAAAAGGGAAGACAAAGAATCAGTATTGATTATATTGCTAAGTTCATCTTTTAAAAAAAGTTTCATTTTCCAAATAAATTAGCCAAATAAATTAGACTTTTTACATTTTCCTTTCCTTGGCATCTAAACTCTGTTGCTTCTTCATTTTTCTTTTCTTTAATCCCAGAAAACTAGGTGATTCCTTAATATCATTTTGAGATTGTCATATAACATTGGGTTAACATTTAAAATTACATAACCCCAACATTGATACTAATTCTAATGACCGAAATTTAGTTAATGACAACTTTAAAAGGGCATGCATCCTCTGTTCAAACTGATTTACGTGAATTTTGGTATTATTTTGAAGGGAGATCAATTCCACATGAAAGCTGATTTATATGTTTTATTTTAAGGCTCTGAAATTCCATCTGCCTTTATGGCACTGGGCCACATCACAACTAGGTCAGATTCTTTCAGGAGCACACAGGTGTCCAGAAAAATTGTGCTTGTGCTTGGCAGCTTACACCGTGGCACCACACCAATTGCTGAACACAAGCTCTCTCCTCTCAGTGAGAACCACCTTCTTATCGTGTTTGTGCCTGTACCTGGTCTCAGGCCAAAAATGAATGGATAGACAGTGATTTGAGTAATGAAGACACATTGAGTATACACATCGGGTTATCTTTTATAAAGGACTTTAATTTGAGTAATGTTGGCATGTAGAATTCAAGAAAGAGAAATGGAGTGTTCACTATCTTTCATTAAAAATGCCACTGTAAATACTAAAAATGCACAAATGTGTAAAGTTATATCCATCACTTTTAAAGAAGCATAGGAAATAATTTTTAACTGTTTCAAATAGTATGTAACATATTCTAAGTTAAAGCCTTTCATGATGTAGTCACACCTGACCTAATATGTTCCAAGTGAAATGTTCATTTCTTTATTCGCCTATTTTTTTTTACTGATTCCTTTTACAATGTGAGTATTCTTGATTTTCAGCCTCTAAATAAGCAAAGAATTGCTGACTCAATTACTGTCCATAAAATACAAAATGCATTCTAGTCAGACTAAAATGTCACAATTTATCTTTTATATTGTCATTAACTTACATAGGTATGGTACAAATTATAATTAAATATTTACTAGTGTAATCCTAACTATATTTTTTATTAAATTTTTCTATTCTTAAGATGTATGTGGATATTTAGATCACTGTGTCTTATTCTGAATCTCCTCTTAGTTTGAAAAATTCAGAAGACTCCTCTTAGAGAATGCCTCAGGAAGCTTCTAAGATGCCAGCCCCTTCTCCCTAACTGAGCTATAGTTTTGGGCATTTTCAGTTGTGTTACACTCTCAGCTGCCATTGCCCTCCTTTACTTCTCTTGTCCTTTCACAGCATAATTTAACAAGCATTTGGTGAGTGTCCACTAGATGTCAGGCAATCTCCTAATAATTTCAAAGGAACAATCTTTCGGAAATCACATATGTGAAAGAAACTGGACAAGGACGAGCACGATGTAAGAAAGAGGTTTTTTTGCTTTGTTTTGTTTTGTTTTTTGAGACAGAATCTCACTCTGTCGCCCAGGCTGGAGTGCAGTGGTGTGATCGCGGCTCACTGTAACCTCCGCCTCTAGGGTTCACGTGATTCTCCTGTCTCAGCCCCCGGAGTAGCTGGGACTACAGGCACGTGCCACCACGCCCTGCTAATTTTTATATTTTTAGTAGAGATGGGGTTTCACCGTGTTGGTCGGGCTGTTTTCAAACTCCTCACCTTAGGTGATCTGCCTGCCTTGGCCTCCCAAAGTTCTGGGATTACAGGCATGAGCCACCACCCCAGGCCGAAAGAGGTCATTTTTGTCTACATTTTTTTAAATGTTGAAGTAGCCTACTTCCCACATACTTTCCAGTTGGAGCTAATTTTACAGCTGGTTTATAACACTGTTTCTTTAAAAAATGGTTTCAAGTCACAAAGTAACACAATAAGATAATTACTCTTTTAAAGACTCATTTCTAGAAGATGTTGAATTGTTGACAAAAAGAATTTTAAACAAGTTTGTAAATAATCATTTTTTCATTCATAAGACATTGACTGAATGTCTATTGCTTGGTAGGTCCCACACACAATTTCTGTGAAAAAAACACAAAAGAAAAAATGACGCCTAACCTCAAAGAACTCACACACAGCAAAAGAGAAATTAATACCATAATCATATTCAGAAATGCAAGTTGAAATGTGAACTCTGTATACTCAACTAGCCAAGACGGACTTTAGATGCCATTATAAAACTTAATATTCCTTTCTTATACCTTTGGGTAATTCACATAAAAAATCAATTGCATGAATTACAACGTTTTGCTTGTTTTAACTAAGCATATATAGTCTTAAAAAAGTCAAAAGTTCAAAGTGAAGAAAATTGTGAATGTCTTGATATTGTATTGCAGAGAAGGTCTGTTTCTTTCTCTTATACAATCAGCATTATTTTGAAGATATTTAGGCATGCTCTTCACTGAAAAGAAAGGTCACCCTCAAGAAGCTATGAGGCAAAGACAACCACTTTATCTGTAAGTTTTCTCCATTAAAAGAAGACAGTGTTTTAAAATTACACAATATGCTTTATCCAATAAAAATCTGCATTATTTTGAAGATAAAAATTCAATCTCCAAGTTCGTTTGTCAATTCTTTTTACAGATAAAATACTCAAGGTCAACTCTCTGAAGCTTTTTATTATATTCATTCTAACATCTTCTATTTATTATCTATATTCTGTTTAATTATATTAGTTAAATTTGTTGCCTATGAAATTTTTCTGTAATATTTGGTGATTCTCATTCTATTTATTATGATGATGATTTGCAAGCCCCGTTCCAGTTTTATTATGCCTTGTCGTGATATGATCCCAGATGTTGTATAAAATGAACAGAATGTATTGAGGGCAGGTATGTACCAGGGCCATATCTTCTGGGTATGAGATGTTCCCGGCTCCCGGGAATAATTAGCTCTCAAGAACATTTCTTTATGTCTTTACTCCAAGGGGTGGCCCTCACTGCTCCAGTCCAAGATCAAGTTCCACTACCGATGGTTCTGAGCAAGAATGTGAGGAACCCAAATGATCTAGCTCTTCCAAATCCATTTCCCCACATTACCTGACAACAAATGTTTCCAAGTTCATTGCTGCATCTATTTTATTTCAATTACCACTGTGTTCCATTCGTGGGGTGTATGTATTACTCACTTTATTATTTTATCCCAATGCTTTAAAAATCCCTGCCTTTCTATTGTCTGTGGTGTAAGCTCACATTAACCATCGAATATCCTGCACTTTGCATACATATTTTGCATGGTTTGCTGATTTAATAAATAAAATAATTTTAATTTGAAAACGTGCTTCTTTTTTGAGTCTTTGTTTCTTTTGCTCAAGGAGTGGCAACAATATTTCTCCAATATCCCCATGAAGAACTTCATAGTCTTCTTTGTGTCTTCTTTTTCCCTCATTTACTACATTTAAACTATCCACTGAGGTTTGTTTAATCTGTTTTTTTGTTTTGTTTTGTTTTTAACTGGTTGTTTTCTTCAAATACTTTTGTTATGAGAAAAACCAAGATTTGTATAGAAAAAAAATTCCCTCAACCTGGGAGGGAGCCAAGAGACCAAAGAATGACTTGGACAAGTAAAGTTTGGTGAGGAGACGTGTTTATTAGGACTTACATACAGGATACATCTGGGAAGCAGCAAGATAATTTTGGAGATTTGTGTCATCGCCTCCCCCCCACCAAAAAAAAACCGCTTTTAAGCTAATTTGCTAGCTCTATTTCTGCTATGTTTGAGCAATGAGACTGTTTTCCTAGGGAGGTTTTCAGATGCTCTCCAGAACATTTGGGTTCTCAGAGACACCTGCTCTTTTGTTTGGGCAGCATAGCTTTGGCGTGCAACCTAGCCTTCAGGGGTCAGGTAGTGGACATACACATACAATATCCAAAGGAAACCTTAGTGAGGGACCCATCACACTACAAATTTATACTAAAAATTCTCAAATTTCCTTCAGTTATTGATTTTTATTACCACTGTTTGGCTCAACATCCATCATTTCTTGGCTGGCTTATTGAATTTATCTCAATTGTCACTGCTTTCTTTTACATGCACACCTAATAAGTTTATTACACCACAGACAAAATTACTTCTAAAGTGTAAAACAGATGTCACTTACTTAGGAATCTCTCATGCCTCTAGAGAATGGCCTGTCTTCTCAGATGATGCCCAAGATCCTCCATGATTTCCAGCTCATACCTGTCTGATTCTTGGAATCCATCAAATTTAGAGTTCTTTTACTGTCTGGTTTCCCACGCTCTTTTTAGTATTCTTGATTGTGCATAGTTCTCAGTTGAGACATCTAGTCACCCCAGTGTATAAGGGAATGTCTCTTCAGTAAAATATTCTGTAAATACTTCTTGAATATATAATTATAACAGAAAGCACATGCTGAGAAGGTGGACTCCTGGTACCATTGTCCAATCTCTTCCCCTCTCTTTTGTGTCACAAGCATTTCTCTGCTGGGCCTAGTTAGTCTTCCATAGTCTTCTCAATAAACAAACTGTCCAGTGGACTCATCCTTCTTTAAATCATTTTATTGACCACCAACCAAAAGAAACTACACTGGCATCTCAGCCTTCTATAGAAACCAAAGATCAGCATTCATTTTTCAATATTAGCTTAAGACACACAAAATTAACAGTATTCTTTGGCTTAAAAAGTTGGATTTTGGCAATTTTATGAATTTTAACCTAATATGCAGAGTATTAAATTCTACAAAATATCTGACAAAAATAATTTTATCTACCTTGTTACATTTCCAGTGATTATATGTATTTCTCACAGTTTGATATGTCAGACACCTCACCGGCTTGTCCACCCATCAGTGGGTATTTGATTCAGATACAATATTTTCTCTGGCCAAAGTAATTTTATCACTTTTAAAAAATATAATTTAGTTTTTGGAGCTGTTTTAAGTTTACAGTGAAATTGAGCAGAAAGTATAGAGAATTTTCACATATCTCTTGGCCCACACATAATAGCCTCCCCCTCTACCAACATCCCACACTAGAGTGGTACATTTGTTACAACTGATGAACCTATATTGACACATTATTATCACCCAGAGTCTATAATTTACATTAGTTCTTACTCTTGGTATATATGCAATATATACATACATATATATATATAAAAATAATAAATAAATAATATGTATATATATATATATTTTTTTTTAGACAAAGTCTCGCACTACCACCCAGGCTGGAGTGCAATGGCGTGATCTCAGCTCATTGCAACTTCTGCCTCCTGGGTTCATGCAATTCTCCTGTCTCAGTCTCCTGAGTAGCTAGGATTACAAGTTTTGCTCTTGTTGCCCAGACTGGAGTGCAATGGCATGATCTCAGCTCACTACAACCTCCTCCTCCCGGGTTCAAGCAATTCTCCTGCCTCAGCCTCCCGAGTAGCTGAGATTACAGGCGTGCACCACCATGCCCGGCTAATTTTGTATTTTTAGTAAAGACGGGGTTTCTCCATGTTCGTCAGGCTGGTCTCGAACTCCCAACCTCAGGTGATCCACCCACCTCAGCCTCCCAAAGTTCTGGGATTACAGGCGTGAGCCACCGTGCCTGGCAAGTATTTTATATATATATATATATATATATATATATATATATATATATATGAGTTTGTCAAATGTATTAATGACATGTATTCACCACTATAGTATTACACAGAATAGTTTCACTGGCCTAAAAATCTTCTGTGCCCTACCTATTCATCTCTCCCTCTCTCCAACACTTGAAAACTATGATATTTTTACTGTCTATACTCTTGTCTTTTCTAGAATGCCATATAGTGAGAATCATATAGTAGGTAGCTTTTTCAGGTTGGTTTCTTTCACCTAGTAATATATAGGCAAGATTCCTCTGTGTCTTTACATAGCTTGATAGCTTATTTCTTCTTTGCACTTCAAAATATTCCATAGTTTTTTTTTAAATCTATTTACCTACTGAAGGTCAGCTTAGTTGCTTCCAAGTTTAGGCAGTTATAAATAGAACTGTTATAAATATTTGTATGCAGGCTTTTGTATGGATATAAGTTTCCAACTCATTTGGATAAATATCAAGGGGCACTCTTGTTAGATCATATAATAAAAGTAGGTTTTAGTTTTGCAAGAAACTGCCAGTCTTCTATAGCTGTACTATTTTGCATTCCCACCAGGATTCATCACTTTTGATTGCTATGAGATTCTGGTACACTATTCAGATGGAGCTATTTCTCATTTTCTCTATGAAAACCTCACTCATATTTCCAAGTAAAAGTAAGCATTTTGTTCTTCATGCAACAAAAAGTTTTAGAAACATTTTAAGCATATGTGAGGTAGACCTATATGAGGTCATTCTAGGAAAGAAGGACAACTGTCATCCCAGAGGTAAACTCATCTTAGAATTCTAGGAAAGAAGGATAAGTGTCATCCCAGAGGTAAACTCATCTTAGAAAATGTCATGATATGAGATGGTGACTAAAGGCAAATACCAGAGCTGAGTTAGTGAACAAAAGATGTTTCAGTGCAGAGATATGTGGATACTGATGGTTTCCTTCTGTGTTCAACCACATTCATATATGGCCACATACCAATCCATCAAAATTACAAGTCACTTAGAGCTTTTTTTGTGAAAGTCCTTTTGCAACTCGGCATGAAGCTCCACACTGAGGAGAGAAATGTCCTACACACAACACTGTTACTGGGTGGGTCTTTGTTGTTAGAGCTCCCAAGATGGTGGCGGGCTGCATCCAAGATGGCGGCGAGCCTTTTATTCTCTGACCTGGGGTTCTTGGCCTCATGGATTCCAAGGAATGGAACCTTGGGCCATGTGGTGAATGTTATAGCTCTATTAGAAGCTGTGTGTGGGTCATGGAAGAGAACTGTGGAACCCAGCGACTAGTGGTCAGCTCGATTAGGATGAACCCGGGCACTTAGCTGGGCAGGAACAATGGTAAGCCTCTAGCCCAGTCGGGAGCGGGAGCAGAGATGGGCACCTTACTGGATCAAAAGCGCAGTGGACACCCTGCTGGATCCGGAGGGGTGGAAGTCAGCGATGGGTGCCTCACTGGATCAGAAGCACAGCAGACACCATGCTGGATCTGGAGGGGTGGAAGTCAGTGGAGGGTCTGTGATGGCAACATTCAGCGGTGGTGGACGGCAAGTAAAAGCTCAGCTCCTGCCAGAACAAACACGGACCAGAAGAGTGTGCAGTTGCAAGATTTAATAGAGTGAAAACAGAGCTTCCATACAACGGGAGGGGACCCAAAGGGTTGCTGCTCCCTGCTTGAATGCCTGGGTTTATATCCCGATCATTGTCCCTCCCCCTGTGCTCTCAGGCGATATATGATTTGACTATTTCTTTACCTCCTGCTTTTAGCCTAATTTGTATTTTAGTGAGCCCTCTTTACTACCTGATTGGTTGGGTGTGATCTGAGTTACAAGCCCCGTGTTTAAAGATGGTGCTGTCACCTTCCCCAGCTAGGCTTAGGAATTCTTAGTTGGCCTAGAAAATCCAGCTACTCCTGTCTCTCAACAGTGAAGTGTTATATCACAGATTGAGACCAGTAAAGTGCCCCAAACATGGGGTTCCTGTGGTGTTCAGCACTGAAGGTATAGCAGAAATCATCAGGGGATCAAAACTTTTGCCAGAGGGAGGGCATACCTAGTTTCAGCTTTATCTCATCTTTTAAACAATGACCTCTGAACAAGAAATTCTTAAGGAAATTGAAACCAGCACATAGTGATATAGAGATACCAGCTGATTTATATATCACCCTTAGGGGTTAAGAATTGACAAAAATTACTCAAGAAGGGAAGCCAGTAGCATAGTAAATGCCTCAACATCAGCACAAGCCAGGTACTATTGAAACGTAACTAATAAAAGAAGCATGAAGCTAATTATAGGGGATAATTTCCCTATTTAATATGCCAATTTTTTTTAATTTGAAGATCAAGTAAAATAATGCATATTATTATATTTTGAACTAACAAAATTCTATACAAGAGAAAGTATTATTCATCACAGAAATCAGTATCTTCTATTGTCCTTGGGGAAAAAAAAAACTAAATAACCACATCCTAATTCCATTAAGATTCCATATAAGGTGATAACAATGTAGGAAAAAAACTTCAATAATGATTGTATTTAGTATGATAATTCATATGTAGTCATTCACTTCAATTTTATATTTTCTGTAATATAATATTCTGGTATTTTTGACAGTATTACCATCAAAGAAAAAGTATGTTCATATACTATAGTAGATAACTGGCTTGAGGAACTACAGAATTCAATGAAAATCCTCAAAAGGGCTGACCTGTTACAATCTCTAATTTTCCATGTTGAAAAAAAATCATTAATTTTAAAAATGTGTTCACATGTTTAAGGACTTGCAAAGTCAACAATGAGTCTTTAAATAGTTTTGTGTTTTTCTCATCATTAAACCAAATGAAATTGACAGGAAGGAGAACCTCTGCCAAGGGGAGACACTTGTTATTTTCTGCTTAAGAAAACAATAGAACTTAGACATTTTAGTGTCTAAGACAACCAAACACTCAAACTTAGAAAAAAAATTAGAAAGAGTATGTGGTTGTAAAATTTTAGATTTCTGAATTCCTTGTATAAGTTTATTTGTAATGTAGATTTTATTAAACTTATTTTCTATTGTATAAATGATTGCATACATGTAACAGATTCTAATAGATTATTGTTAAATATAGTAGTTAAGAGCATAAATTCAGGTGTTAACCTTCCACTGTTAAATCTTATTTTGATAAATTATTATCTGCATGACCTTGAGTAAACCAATAGTACCTTTCTCATTGAGATGTTATGGGAATTGAATGAGTTGACATGTGTAAATGACTTACAATGGTCTGTACAACATTCAGAAATCAATCAGTAAAATTTACTACATCAATAAAATATAGAATAAAGTCTATATGGTAGTCTTCATAGATGTACAAAAAGCATTTGGCAAAATTTAAAACCCAGTCAAGACCTAGGTATAGAAAAGATTATCATCAATATGATATTCTGATATCAATATAAAAGACATCCATGAAAAACTTATAGCTAAAATTATATTTGATGGACTACAAATTCCCAAACATGGAAATAAGAATATCTCCTCCTGCTACTTTTGTTTGACGTTTTGCTAGAATTAATAGATAATGCAAGAGAGAAAGAAAACTATTAATTCAGATCAAAATGGAAGAATAAATTTTTTTTTTTAAAAAAGAATGACTGTTTATATAAAATATTAGTTCATCAGAAAACAACCGAAAAATACTAATAAAGGAATTTAACAAGGTTATAGACTCAAAAAAATGTAAAAATGAATTATATGTTGGGTGTGGTGGCTCACCTCTGTAATATCAGCACTTTGGGAGGCTGAGGCAGGCAGATCACTTGAGCCCAGGAGTTTGAGACCAGCCTGGGCAACATGGCAAAACCTCATCTCTATAAAAAATACAAAAATTAGCCAGGTGAGGTGGTGTGTTTCTGTGGTCCCAGCTACTCTGGAGGCTGAAGTGGAGAATCACCTGAGCCTGGGAAAGTCAAGACTGCAGTAAGCTGAGATCATGCCACTGCACTACAGACTGGGTGACAGAGTGAGACCCTGTCTCAAAACAACAACATCTGTCTATCTATCTATCTATCTAAGCACATATATATTAATGTATATATACATATTAGTGTATGTATATAGATATAAGTATACTAGAAACATTTACTGAAAATAACCATTTTTTAAATGATACCATTCACAGTAACATCAAATTTGAAATATATTTGCAATGAATATGGTATCCCCACTACAATAAAAATTATAAAGCAGAGAGAAATCAAAGATCTGAATAAATATAGTGCTAGATCAAATCATTAGAGAGTAAATAACATTAATATATAAATTCTCCCAAAAATAATCTGCAAATTCAATAATTACTATAAATAGTAATTTATATACTATTGATGGATATAAACAATCCATCACACTTTTATTGTATAAATTGACAAGTTGATTCTAATATACCTGTGAAAATACAAAGAACCAATACAGCAGATTTATACTACTTAAATTTAACACTTTCATTACTATAAATATACAATAATTTTGAGAGTGTAGGGGAAGACAAATCAATAAATGGGAAAGAAAAAGAGTCCAGAAACAGATACAAACCTATATAAGCAATTAATTTTGATAAAAAATTAATTGGGAACAGGCTTATTTTCCCAATAAATGCTACTGAAACAACTGGATATTTCTGAGGGAAAATGACTCTATAATCCTACTTCAAATGATTCACAAAAATTAAACGGAAATGAATAATTAGAGTAAACATAAAGCTTCAATCTGAAAAGTTTTAGAAAACTCAGATTACTTTGTGACCCTAGGTAGGTAAAGACTTAGAAAAGACACCAAAATCATTAAATATGAAAGAAATATTGATTACATAATTTATAAAATGTATAAAAGCCTTTTGAATCACATGAAATAATTCCAAAAATCATGTCATTAAAGAAATAAACATTATAACTACCAAGCAAAATTACTTTATATTCCCTCTAATGACAAAAACTAAAGACTGATAGAATCAAATGTTAGCAAGTGTGTGAAGCAGTTGGACCTCACATTCCTGCCATGAGTATAAAATGTTACAGTCACTTAGGAACACAGTTTGGGAGTTTCTTATAAAGTTAAGCAAGATCTACGCTATGACCCATCAATTCCAAACCACAGAACACATGACCCAGGAATACTCCCAAAAGAATATTCACAGAAGCTCCATTTACAGTAATTAAAAATGAAAAGCGACACTAATGTTCATTTACAGGTAATGGGTAAAGAAACTTTGGCATTTACATAATTCATATTCAGCAATAAAAGGGACAAACATTGGTGCTTGCAATAATACAGATGAATTTCAAAAACTTTGTGTTAAGTGAAAGAAGCCAGTTACAAAATCATGTATATTCCAGGATTTCATTTATATTAAGCTCTAGACAGGCAGAAATAACTGATAGTGGCAAGATAGTGTTTTGTACTGGGAAGCTGAGGAATGTGAACTTATGGAACCAGGACCTGGGGAGCATACTTCAGTGATGAAAACGTTCTACAGGCATACCTTGGAGATATTACAGGTTCGGTTCCAGAGCACTACAATAAAGGGAAGGTCACAATAAACCAAGTCACAAGAATATTTTCGTTTCCCAGTGCATGTAAAAGTTATATTTACACTATACTTTAGTCTATTAAGTGTGAACTAGAATTCTGTTTAAAAACAGTGTACATTACAAATAAAAATACTTTATTGCTAAAAAATCTTCTCAGCCAACAATCTTCTCAGCCTTCAAGCCTCATAATCTTTTTACTGGTGGAATGTCTTGCCTAGATGTTGGTGGCTGCTGACTGACCAGAGTGGTGATTGCTAATAGCTGGGGTGGTGTGGCAATTCTTTTGTTTTTTGAGATAGAGTTTCGCTCCTGACACTCCAGCTAGAGTGCAATGTCGAGATCTCAGCTCACTGAAACCTCCTGGTTTCAAGTAATTCTCCCTCAGTCTCTTGAGTATCTGGGATTACATGCATGACAACATATGTGGCCAATTTTGTACTTTTCTTTTTTTTTTTTTTTTTGTTTTTTTTTGTTTTTTTTTTAGTAAAGACAGGCTTTCACCATGTTGCCCTGGCTGGTCTGGAGCTCCAGACCTCAGGTGATCCAACTGCTTCGGCCTCCCAAATTGCTGGGATTACAGGCATGAACCACTGCATCCGCCCACAATTTTTAAAAATAAAAATATATATATATAGTTTCCCTCACCGGTTAACTCTGCCTTTTTTAAAGATTTCTCTGTAGCACAGGATGCTGTTTGATAGCATTTTACTCACAGTAGAAATTGGAGTTGATCCTCTCAAATTCTACTTTATCAACCAAGTTATGTAATATTCTAAATCCATTGTTGTCATTTTAATAATGTTCACAGCATCTTCATCAGGAGTAGATTCTATCTCTAGAAACCATTTTCTTTGTTCATCCATAAGAATCAACGCTTCATCTGTTAAAATTTGATCATGAGATTGCAGGAATTTAGTCACGTCTTCAGGCTTCATTTATAATTCTAGTTATCTTGCTATGTCCACTAGATCTGCAATTACTTCCTCACTGAAGTCTTGAACTCTTCAAAGTTATCAATGAGGGTTGGAATCAAATTGTTCCAAACTCATGTTAATATTGATTTTTTTTTTTTTTTTGGACAGAATTTCACTCTTGTCACCCAGGCTGGAGTGTAATGGCCTGATCTCAGCTCACTACAACCTCCGCCTCCCAGGTGCAAGCGATTCTCCTGCCTTAGCCCCCCAAATACCTGGGATTACAGGTGCAGGCCACCACATCCAGCTAATTTTTGTATTTTTAGTAGAGATGGGTTTCACCATGTTGGTCACGGTGGTCTCGATCTCTTGACTTTGTGATCTCTCGATCTCTTGACCTCAGCTTCCCAAAGTGCTGGGATTACAGGTGTGAGCCACCGTGCCTGGCCTAGTATTAATATTTTGACCTTTTCCCATGAATCACAAATGTTCTTAATGTCATCCAGAATGATGAATCCAATTTCAGAAGATTTTCAAGTTATGTAGCCCAGATCCATCAGGAAAATCACTCTCTATGGTAGCTGTGGCATCATAAAATGTATATTTTCAAAACAATAAGACTCAAAAGTCAAAAGTTACTTCTTGAACCATGGAGTAATTTAAAAATAAGACTGGCGACTTTAAGTTAAAGCCAATGCTTATTTACTATTTGAAAATCTTAGGGTCCTTAATAATTATGCTTAAAGCTGGGCCTAATGGCTCATGTGAGTAATCCTGGCTACTCAGGGGGCTGTGTAGCTGGGATTAAAAATAATAAGACTCAAAAGTCAATAATTACTCCTTGATCCATGGACTGCAAAATGGATGTTGTGTTAGCAGGCATGAAAACAAAATTAATATTCAGGTACATCTCCAACAGAACTCTTGGGTGGCTAGGTGCAGTGTCAATGAGCAATAATGTTTTGAAAAAAAAAACTTTTTTTGAGCAATAGATCTCTAAAGTGGGCTTAAAATATTGAGTAAGTAAACCATGTTGTAAACAAATGTGCTGTCATCCAGCCTTTGTTATTCCATTTATAGAGCACAGGTAGAGTAGATTAAGCATAACTTGTTTTGTTTTGTTTTGTTTTAAAGAGTTGGAGTCTTGCTCGGTTCACCCAGGAGGAAGCGCAGTGGCATGATCGTGACTCATTGCTGCCTGAAACTCCTGCGCACAAGCAATCTTCCTTCCTCAGCCTCCTGAGTAGCTGTGGCTGCTGGTGCCTGCTACCACACGGGGCAAAGTTTTTCATTGATTTGTTTGTCTGTTTTTAGAGAGGAGGTCTCACTATGTTGCCCAGGTTGGTCTCAAATTTCTGGCCTCAAGCAATCTTCCAGCCACAGCCTCCTGAGTAGCTGGGATTCCTGGTGTGAGCCCTTGTGCCCAACTCTAAGTATAATTATTAAGGGCCCTAGGATTTTCAAATAGTAAATAAGCATTGGCTTCAAGTTAAAGTCACTGGATGTACGCTAGCTTCTAACAAGAGAGTCAGACTGTCCTTTGAAGCTTTGAAGCCAGGCATTGACTTCTTGTCTCTAGTTATAAAAGTTCTTAGAGGACATCTTCTAAGATACAGCTGTTTCATACATTGAAAATCTGGTTTTCAGTGTAGTCACATTCAACAATTATCTTAGCTGTCTCTTCTGATAACTTCCGACAGCTTCTATATCAGCACTTGTTGCTGTGCGTTGCATTTTTTATGTTATGGAAATGACTTCTTTTCTCAATCTTCGCTAACCAACCCTGTTAACTTCTGACTTTTCTCCTGCAGACTCCTCACCTCTCTTAGCTTTTAAAAAATTGAAGAGAGTTAAGGCCTCTGCATTAGGTCTTGGCTTAAGAGAATTTTGTGGCTGGTTTCATCTTTTATTCAGACCACTAAAACTTTCCTCATATCAGCAATAATGGTGCTTCACTTTCACATTTGTGTGTTCACTGGAGTAGCACTTTTAAGTTTTTTCTTTTTATTATACTTTAAGTTCTAGGGTACATGTGCACAACGTGCAGGTTTGTTACATATGTGTATATGTGCCATGTTGGTGTGCTGCACCCATTATTAACTCATCATTTACATTAGGTATATCTCCTAATGCTATCCCTCCCCCCTCCCCCCACCCCATGACAGGTCCCGGTGTGTGATGTTCCCCACCCTGTGTCCAAGTGTTCTCATTATTCAATTCCCACCTATGAGTGAGAACATAAGGTGTTTGGTTTTCTGTCCTTGTGATAGTTCAAAAATATTTTTTTTGCAATCACAACTTGGCTAATTGTGTGGCCTAAGTGTCCTACTTTTCAGCTGATCTTGGTTTTGACACACCTTCCTCTTTAAGCTTAATTATTTTGACACACCTTTCTCTTTAAGCTTTATTATTTCCTACTTTTAATTTAAAGTGAAAGACATGCAACGCTTTCTTTCTCTTAGAGACCATCGTGGGGTTGTTAATTGACCTGATTTTAACATCATGTCTCAGAGAATAGGAAGACCTGACAAGAGGGAGAGAAATAGGGAACAGCGAATTGGTGGAGCAGTCAAAATATACGCACATTTAAGGATTAAGTTTGCTGCCTTACATAAGTGCAGTTTATGGTTTCCCAAAAACTATTCTAGTAACATCAAACATCACTGATCACAGATCACCGTAACAGACATAAAAATAATTCAAAAGTCTGAAATGTGGGAATTACCAAATGTGACACAGAGACATAAAGCAAGCATGTGCTGTTGGAAAAGTGATATAGATAGGCTTGCTTGATGCAGGGTTTCCACAATCTTCAGTTTGTAAAAAGCACAATAGCTGCAAAGCAGAATAAAACTAGATATGCCATATAGGTTAATGGGTGTGGCTATTAAACATTACATATATTTGTCAAAACCCAGCAAATTACATTTATTTATACTTTATTGAAAAAATAGTCTACCACTAAGTAAAATAGCGATTTAATCTATAACTGCTAATCTATAACAAAAACTGCTATAAAGAATACTTTGTACTAATATCTATATAATTACATAAGTATGTAATTATATATATACACAAATAACAGTTTTATATGAATGTATAAAAGCATTATAAGTTTGTATTTGTATATATGCATATGTGTATGAATTTGGGTATGTATATATATATTTTTTTTGTGAGATTTCGTACTCTCAGATACACCAATGACTTTTAGAATAACTTAAAATTTTGAAAAGAACCACAACATATATTTAAATACATTCTAAACCCTAAATGTTCTTCTAAGTTTATGTTGAAAAATTTATTTGAGTATTGATATATTAAACTGCATCATGAAAAGTTTATTTACATATTTAAATAGTATAGCCATCATTTCTACATACCTACATCAGCCTTGTTTAATCACATAATTTAAAGCATATTTTTAATGTGTCATTAACTTTGTTTCAATAGATCATTTTAACGACATAGATTTCATATATTAGTCAACATTTTTAAAGTAGTTTACAAAAATTTAAAAAAATGCTCATTATTATAATGACAGGATTATGCAGGTTTTTTCCTGCTTCCTTATACAACAATTTGAAATATTCTTATAGTCTTAATTACAAATATATGTAAAATCTTGATGGGTAAATATAAATCTTTGCTTCTTGTTTCTCTTCTTTTGTCAAACAAGTATTAACTAATTTTTCCTTTAGTCATATTATTTTTCTATAATTAAAGCCCACTTTTCTAAAGCATTTGAGATGGTATGAGCTGAGATATAAAATGATAGAACTTTGAAGTCTTGAACCAGCATCCAAGCTTTTAACAAAATAAGGAACATACATTTGTTCTCAGTCTCTACTCTGAACCCACAAAAGAAGGAGTATAATTGAAGGACCTGGGTTTGGCAACTACTGAATTCTAAAAAGTACATACAAACATATGGGGAGCCCATGTCAGGAACAGAAGGAATGGGATTCAACATTGTAGAATCATTGCCTTGGAGTGAGAGAAGACAAGAGACTATATATAAATCATAGATGATAGTTTGGGGAAATTACATTATTTGTGTTTTTGTTCCTTTGCAAATTGACCAAGAGGGATCTTTGCCTTCTCTTTAGCTCACTAAGGACAAGAAAGCAAAACTGATGCCTTGTAACAGGGCAAAAATGGGAGAACTCCGGTGCTCATATGGATAAATAGGAACCAGCAATGTGTAAAGTAAGGTGCTTCATACATTCTCTCTCATTACTTTCAATCTGCCTCCCAGCACCATATATGGGATACTTGTCAATTACAATGGCCAATTGCAGGCTCAAGGTTGTGTAGTGCCTTAAGCAGAAATCATGAGGAATTATTTTGAGTTGTAGGAAAACATGTGTGAGGAAAATGAGAGAGGTCAAACCCTTCCTCTATCACCAAAAAGAAGTATTTGTCAGACTGCTAAACAAAACTCATTTGTATCAAAAAATATTTTAATGGGCCGCAATAAGCATACTTAAGTAAGATGAGAATGAATTGAAAACATCAAGGTGTGTCAAACGAGTGATGGTAAGCATTTTTTAATAAGTTCTTTGTAAGTTAAGCTTTTCAAATACACACACACATTTATTATAAAATGTTAAATCCATGAGGTTTGAAATATTTGTGGTTTTTGTTCAATCCTGATACCGAGTGAGTCAGATTGCATCTGGTATTTTATAGGCATTCAATAAGCATTTTAGAAATTAATGTAATTATATGCTATATATATTTAAAAAATACATTATGAAAAGCATATTTCTATGGTAGATCTCAATCAAAAATTTTTGAAAGCAATGCTGTTATTTTAGCTCATAGAACATAATATAGGGTTTAGACTTTCACTCCTCTTCCAGCCCCAGTTAGATATTATTAACCAGAGAAAGCAAATCCCTTGAGCATTTAAAATGAGCACATGACATATGAGAAAAACAGTCATGGTGAAAGACCACCTACAGAAGAGAATCAAAATGAGTGTGTGTATATGTGTGTGCACATATGTGTGTATTAAATATTGAAAAGAAGAGGATATTAGAAACATTAAACAAGAATAGGAAAGCAGCTTTGAAAACAGAAAATAATCAAAGATATTAGGTATAAAACTACAGTTGTTGAAATAGAGATCATCTAGTTCAAAGCCTCTTATTTAAAGAGGAAATTGAGACTGGAGGCTGATAAAGAAAATAATTGTTTCAAGTTTCTGCGTGTTTTTTTTTTGTTTTTTTTTTTGTTTGTTTGAGGCAAAGTCTCACTCTGTTCACCCCGGCTGGAGTGCAGTGGTGGATATTGGCTCACTGCAATCTCCACTTCCCGGGGTCAAGTGATTCTCATGCCTCAGCTTCCGGAGTAACTGGGATTACAGGTACCCAATACCACACCCAGCTAATTTTTGTATTTCTAGTAGAGATGGGGTTTCACCATGTTGGCCAGGCTAGTCTCGAACTCCTGACATCAGGTGATCTACCCACCTCGGCCTCCCAAAGTACTGGGATTAGAGGTGTGAGCCACCATGCCCAGGCTGATTTTTTGATTAACTGAAAATGCGAATTTTTACCTAACATATTTTGTTTTGCCTTTTTACCATTTCTAATATATTCTATTTTTACCAATTTTGTTTATTGTAAAAAAAATTTACATTTCTAAATAATTTTATTTTGGTTGTATTTTATCTAGCATTATGTCTTGAGAAGTACCTAAAAGTTAAAGAAATAAGAGGTTACTGTATGGTAGGGTTTGTAACTAAGAAAACAATAGAAATCTGTTAAAAGCCATCTTCACTAGAAAACTATACTATGAAGCAAAGACACTCATGACTTTTATACTTCATCAGAAAGAATAGCAGCTCCTTTATTAGAAAGAATAATACACAAGAGAGCTCTGGCTCTGAAGGATAATGGTGGTTGCTTGAATCTGATTCTTTCCACATATTCTTTCCAAAAAAATTATTAAGACCAATATTCAAAATATTATAAAACTCATAACTAGTAAAATGCACACACATACATAAAAATTTCATAGCATCATCATTCCTAGGAAACGGAGAATGTCACAAAAAAATGTTACTCTCTGTAAATAGAGATATAAACACCAACTTTTATTAGTGCTGCAACACTACTGCAAGCCTCTAGGTACAGAGAGCAAAGGTGGATATTTGAGGAAAGGATACGTAATAGATTCCTTGAAAAAGTGGGGAGTAAAAAGCAGTATTTTATCAAATTATAAACAAAATTACCCTTATTGCCTTCAGCTAGATGAATGCCAAAATAATGAAACAATATTTTGAAATATTGAAATCTGGGATTGGTAGTTCACAGCACCAACTACAGGAAGGTAGCTTGAAAGAAAATGGGTCCAGAAGTAAGAGACATGAAGAAACATTTCCTTGGAGGAGAAGATAAACAATGTGCATTAGACCATTTTTGCGTTGCTATAAAGAAATACTCGAGACTGGGTAATTTATAAAGACAAGAGGTTTAACTGGCTCACAGTTCTGCAGGCTGTACAGAAAGTGTGATGCCAGCATCTGCTTCTGGTAAGAGCTTCAGGAAACTCACAATCATGGTGGAAGGTGAAGCAGGAACATATACATCACATGGCAAGAGCAGGAGCAAGAGAGTAAGTAGTGGGGAGGTCCCGGACTTTTAACAACCAGATCTTGCATGAATTAACTGAGTGAGAACTCACATCTCGCCAAGGGGATGGCGCTAAACTGTTCATGTGGGCCCGGCTCCCATGATCCAATCACCTCCCAGCAGGCCCCACCTCCAACACTGGGAATCACATTTCAACATGATATTTGGAGGGAATACAAATCTAAACCATATTACAAGGGGAAAATCAAATAGATCGATTAAATATTCTACAGAAATGAAGTAGAAACCAGATTCACTAACACCTCACTTTCAACCACTACAGCCAACATAGATGAGGTCGTCAGTTCAATATTATAAAATTTACCAAACTGGGAGAGGTGGATGTTTTGGAACTTAGAACCCTGTGTAGACAGCATAATGGCCCCCAAAGTTATCAACATTCATCATCTTGATTCCTGAAAACTGTGCATATGTTTCTTTACACAACAAAAGAGAAAGATTCATATGGATTGTTTGAAAATCAACTGAACTTAAAATAAGGAGATTACACTGGATTTTCCAGGTGAGGCCAATGTAGTCTGAAGGGTCCTTTGAAATGGAAAATTGTGGCAGAAGAGCAAGTAAGAGGGATGTGATGTGAGAAAGATTCAACCCGCCAGTGATGAACTTAAGATACAGGGAGGGGCCATAACTAAAGAATGTAGGTGGTTTTAGAAGTTGAAAATGGCAAGGAAACAGATTCTCCCCTAGAGCTGACAGAAAGGAACTCAGCCTGGTAAACACCTTGATTTTAACTCAGTGAGACTTGTGTCAGACTTCTGAACTACTAAACTGTAATATTGTAAATATTTGCTCCTATAATCCACTAAATTGTTGGTAACTTTTGACAGAAGTTTTAGAAAACTAATAGAAACACTTTCTATAAAATACCTAAGGTTAGCAAATTTATATAAAAAAATCCTCTGTATATATCTATGGTAAAAAGATAAACTGCAAATAAAACTATTTCACCCATTGATTATTGTATGCCCAAAACATAAAGACACACATGCACACACATACTTACACAAAAGCAGAAATTAACATTATTACTTCTATTTGAAATAAATATCCGAAGTAAGGGTTCAAAGATTTTAAAAAGTAGTAAACAAAGCTCCCTAGAATCTGTGAAAGGAAAACGAAAACTCAGGACCACAATTCATTATGCCTAAAAGAAAAAAATTAAGATGAAAGCTGAGTCATGTAAGAAGCTGCTCAGGCAAGAAGCTGCCTTTCCTTTTGTTCCTAAGCAGATAACTACAGATAAAAATGTTAAATATCTCCACAGGTAGCTGCTCTATGTTCACCTTATCTTATGTAAAGTGCCAATTTACTGAGCACCAATTGAATACATAATCGACTATTCCCCTACCTGCTCCTTTTCTCTTGTAACATGTAGATTACCATATCATCCTTTTACCTCCAGCTCACTTTTTCCCTTTCAGTGTTGAAGCCCTCAAAATCAACTTTGGAGAAAAGCACAAACCACAAACTCTTTCTGCAATTCTGTGATTTCTTCTTCTGGGCACGTCTTTATTCTTGGTAAATAAACTTCAAAATTGATTGAGACCTGTTTCAGATACTTTTTGGTTTACAAATCAGATATCCAAAATAAAGACTAATAAAAGCAAAAATAAATGTGAAGAGATTTGATTTAAAGAAGCAAACAAAAAGAAACAAAAATATCAGAACTAAACCACAAATTACAAGTTTTTAGGTGAAAATGATAGATGCAGGAGGAAAATAAGTGGGAATCCCTGGAGAATCTCTTACCCACCCACAAGTGTTTAGGTCAGATGCTTTTGTGCAGATGAGAGAACCTGCCCAGGGTCTTGTCTATGCATGTTCACAAGGGACTGGGAACCGACCTGCACACTGTGGGGATGGGGTGGAACCAAAGGAAGTTCTTGTCTTGTGCAGTGGGGAAGAGTCTGGGCTCTTCAGCTCCTGTGTGGTGACCTGGTACTCAATCCGTGAGCTGGGCATCTTTTGGCAGGACTCCCTCTCACTTTACTGAGTGTTTTTTCTTTCTTTCTTTCTTTCTTTTTTCTTTTTCACCCAATAAATTCTGCTCTCACCCTTCAGTGTTTCCAGGTGCCTAATTTTTCTTGGTCGTGATACAAGAACCCAAACTTAGCTGAATTAAGGAGCAAACATTCTGCATCAAAAATAGATTAAAATGAAATCTAATGAAGCAAACGTACAAGACAAATTAAAGAAACAGTGGGAAATGGAAATGAAATAAAGACATTCAAAGGTTCAGAGGTAAAAGTGATTGAAACAAAAGACAAGCTAAGAAAGTCCATCATCCATATAACTGCAGATTTTAAAGAAGAAAAAAAACCAAACTGAATGAATGTATAAAGCTCTAATGCAACAAATCTTTTAAAAATAATTTTTAAAACTTTAATTAAACCTGTTGAAGTATTCCACCATTTACCCTGGAAAAATTGGACTTAAAAAAATCAATCCTGAAACATGTTTTAGTAAAAGTTATACACTGTAAGACAAAGAAAAAATTATTGGAAACTCTAAGCAAAAATATTAAGTTACTTTAAAATTTATGGAAATTAGGCTGTCATTAGACTTTTCTGTAGGGAAAAGAAAGAGAGATCAGACTGTTACTGTGTCCATATAGAAAAGAAAGACATAAGAGACTCCATTTTGAAAAAGACCTGTACTTTAAACAATTGCTTTGCTGAGATGTTGTTAATTTGTAGCTTTGCCCCAGCCACTTTGCCCTAGCCACTTTGCCCCAGCGACTTTGACCCAACCTGGAGCTCACAAAAACATGTGTTGTATGAAATCAAGGTTTAAGGGATCTAGGGCTGTGCAGGACATGCCTTGTTAACAAAATGTTTACAAGCAGCATACACGGTAAAAGTCATCGCCATTCTCTAGTCTCAATAAACCAGGTGCACAATGCACTGTGGGAAGTCGCAGGGACCTCTGCCCTTGAAGGCGTGGTATTGTCCAAGGTTTCTCCCCATGTGATAGTCTGAAATATGGCCTCATGGGATGAGAAAGACCTGACCGTCCCCCAGCCCAACACCTGTAAAGGATCTGTGCTGAGGTGGATTAGTAAAAGAGGAAAGCCTCTTGCAGTTGAGATAGAGGAAGGCCACTGTCTCCTGCCTGCCCCTGGGAACTCAATGTCTCAGTATAAAACCCGATTGTACATTTGTTCAATTCTGAGATCAGAGAAAAACCGACCTATGGTGGGAGGCAAGACATGTTTGCAGCAATGCTGCCTTGTTATTCTTTACTCCACCGAGATGTTTGGGTGGAGAGAAACATAAATCTGCTTTACGTGCACGTCCAGTCATAGTACCTTCCCTTGAACTTGATTATGACATAGATTCTATTGCTTACATGTTTGTTGCTGACCTTGTCCTTATTATCACCCTGCCCTCCTGCTACATTCCTTTTTACTGAAATAATGAAGATAATAATCAATAAAAACTGAGGAAACTCAGAGACTGGTGCCGGTGCAGGTCCTTGGTATGCTGAGTGCCGGTCCCCTGGGCCCACTGTTCTTTCTCTATACTTCTCTATACTTTGTCTCTGTGTCTTATTTCTTTTCTCAGTCTCTCACCCCACCCGACTAGAAATACCCACAGGTGTGGAGGGGCAGGTCACCCCTTCCTTTCCAATGGAACATAGAGAATTGAGCAAAGGGGTAATACCATTTCAAGAAACTCAGGAAACGAAATGCATTCCAAAGATTTGTATTTAGCCATATTGCACTTTAAATACAAAGGCTTCAAAAGAAACATTTTGAAATGGTAAAAATTCAAGTATGGCCATGAATGTTTTTTGGGGGGACTCTAGTAAAAGATAAGCTTTTACAGTAGGAGACTGTACTATTCCACTTCAATATGACAGTTTAAGTGAAATAAAAATAAGGATGTAGATGATAGATAGGTAATAGATGGATCAATTCTAAGAATAAATAAAATTTCAAAAAATCTTTAGAATTGGTATCTATTTATAAAGGGTATACAGGAGTAAAGAATTATTCTTTCAATTTATTCTATATTTGACTTAGTTCAAAATTAGAAGTTACAAAATTTGTTACATACCATCAAAAAGCTATTACTCATCTACTTTTCTAGTTTTCATATAAGCATATATTACATAGACATGCTATATATGTATTTCCAAAAAAGAGATAGCTAGGGAAAGTTTAGTAAAATAATAAATTCTAAGATATGATATATTAAATAACATTAAATTAATTCAACATATTAAAAACATTAACATAACATAAAATAAGGTGATCATAGAGACCAATTTATTCTTATCAATAAATGTGAATGGGCTTAATTTACCTATTTAAAAAGTCACATTGGCTCATAACACAAAACTCAATTCTTTCTTTGAATTAATAAAAAATCATTTTGAAGGTTTGAATATTGAAAGAATAGCAAAACTCAAAGAGTTTTTAGTCATGAAATAGTTTCATTATAGATTAAGGACACCACATTACTGTAACAACCAAAATCTGAGGTATAAGCTTCTTTGTACTCCAACTTGGAGGCGCATTGTCTTCATGTCTCACACAGCTATTGGATGAATGTGAAACACCTTAGCATTAGACAGCTGAGATTTCATGAGGGAACTCTCTTGTACTGAGTTAGGCACATTCGAACTGTATGAATAGCCTTGATCATTAAATTCTCCCAAAAAACACACAGGTACAAACCATGAATCAAAGTATTTTTTTCTTAGAAAATGTTTACAGGCTGATATATCCTGCTCTAGAACAACTTTCCAAATATGATTACAAGAATGTTATCTAATTTTATTTAACAAATTTTATGCATTTGCCATGAATTATTATCTGATCCATCTAGACCAGCTAATATTAACTCCCACTATGAGATTCTGTATATAAAAGACATACTAAATCAAGGTAATTAAAAGACTAACAACAAAGGGATAAGAAAAAGATAACCATGCAAATGGAAATTGTAAGAAAGCAGCAGCTGTCATCTTGACATCAGCCAAATAAACTTAGTCAAAAATAAACATTAAATAAAACAAAGAAGAAATGTTTATAATGCTAAAAAGATTTACAAAGAAGATATAACAGTAATACCAAACAACACATTAACTACTTATAAAATGAAGAAAGGACAAGAGATGTAAGGAGAAATAGGAATATACTAAAAGTAGGAGACTGTACTATTCCACTTCAATATGACAGTTTGAGTGAAATAAAAATAAGAATGTAGATGGTAGATAGGTAATAGATGGATCAATTCTAAGAATAAATAAAATTTCAAAAAATCTTCAAAATTGGAGTCTATTTATAAAGGGTATACGGGGATAAAGAATTATTCTTTCAATTTATTGTATATTTGACTCAGTTCAAAATTAGAAGTTACAAAATTTGTTACAGAACATCAAAAAGCTATTACTCATCTACTTTCCTAGTTTTCATATAAGTATATATTACATAGACATGTTATATATGTATATATTACATAGACATGTTATATATGTATATATTACATAGACATGTTATATATATGTAAACTAGAAAAGACAATATAGAGATGTCTGTCTATATTCATATGTCTATATGTAAATATATGTATGTTTTACATATATAACATGCCTGTGTAATGTATACATATATGTAAACTAGAAAAGTAGATGAGTAACAACTTTTTGATGGTGTGTAATATATTACAAATATTATATTATATATTGTGTAAATATGTATACACATTTCTGAAAATTCTCCTGGTGAGGTCTAAACCAAATTTATTTAAAAATTTTAAAAAATTCTATAAATTAAGAATAAATGGTACCACAAGCTAAATCTTTTTTTTTTCTTTTTTTTTTTTTGAGACAGAGTTTGGCTCTTGTTGCCCAAGCTAGAGTGCAATGGCACCATCTTTGCTCACCACAATCTCCACCTCCTGGGTTCAAGCGATTCTCCTGCCTTAACCTCCCGAGTAGCTGGGATTACAGGCATGCAGCAGCACATCCAGCTAATTTTGTATTTTTAGTAGAGATGAGGTTTCTCCATGTTGGTCAGGCTGGCCTTGAACTCCCAACCTCAGGTGATCCGTCTGCCTTGGCATCTGAAAGTGCTGGGATTACAGGCGCAAGCCACTGCGCCTGGCCACAAACTAAATCTTATTATAGAAATAAATAATTTAAAAGCCAAAAGCTGAGAAGTGTGTGAATTATAGTAAATGTGAGAGTAAGAAAAAGTGTTATCTGAATCTTCTCTCGGATATTTTTATGCTACACATCAAATCTATATATAACTGCTAAAGAAATATTCGGTGTTTTATTTCCTTATCCACTCTTGAATTTGATTTCCCCAAGTTCAGATAGTTACTACGCCACACTTATTTCTCATAGAAGAAAGCTTCCTTGCCTCACATTTGTTTCTCCATCTCTGATACCTTCAGTAGTATATATTAACCAGAGTAGAAGGAGGTATAAGTGTGCGGTTAGCATTCTTGAGTAAAATTATTCTGTTCCCTGTCTGAATCTACATTTCTCAAACAGACAAGTAAAATTGAATTTTCAAAGTTGCATATTGGTGTGGGAAGTCTAAGTTAGAGAGAAAAATTAAGAAATTATATCCACATTTCACCCAGCCCATCTGTAAATACTGAGGAATTGAGCAACTCATAACAAGTAAAAGGAAAAAAAAGAAATGTATATTGGTCCAACTGACACAAAGTATATTTTTTAAATGGCAACGAAAGAGAAAAAAATACTCCCTGGCCAGATTCCAAGTTAGGCTACTATCAGGTTCATCTTATTTTTCTTCTGCATTTTTGTGATTCTAATCATCCCTCAAAAACCGTAACATCCCTGCTACTAAATTCCCATTGTAAATTTTATTTTTATCTTGAATGAAATAAGGCTGAGATTACATTTGTTCCCAGTATCATTCTGAACAAAATATATTGTTCCTCAAATAGGTTTTGGTAGTGTTTAGTGATCTCTTTAACTTCTTTCTATCATTCCTTTCTCCAATCTGCCATTGAAACAAGGTCTGGTCATCCATGACAATCTTCCTAAGCTTCTTATGTCAGGTTTAATTTTCATGAGCATTATAGGATTGATTAAAAGTCTAGGCATCTAGGCCTAGACTCTAGAGACAGGTGGCTTGTGTTCAAATCCAGCTGCCATTTTTATGAAGATCGTGATCTTTGGAAAGTTACTTAAACTCTTTATATTTCAGCTTCCTCAGATGTAAATTAAAGATAAATCGTATTGTCGTGTTTCTTCTTGTTTCTCATGCCTGGTGCTGGTAGGCTGTTATTTCTGTATATCTTCTATTGAAACCTATCTATATTGATTTTCTTTAAACATAAAAACTGAAAATCTCAGAAGACATCAAAGTAAGCTGAGCTCTTACTGCTTTTGTTCAAGGTCATTTCAAATTCTGATGAAAGTAAACTTTTATTTTAATGACCTCACCTGGAAATGGGGACAAAATTTAGGACCCACCTAAAAACGTTACAGACAAAGTGAGTATCCAAAGGACTGTACTATCAGGGTAAATGTGAACTCAAAATAAACCTGCTCCTGCCTTGCTCCCTACCTATCAAAAGACTACGGGAAGGATTCTCTTGACCCTGAAAAGGGCAGACAACAGGGAACCAGGCAATCATATTGAGAAGCAATAGCATGTGGCCACAATCACAGGAGTTTATAACTAAGAGTCTCATATCCTAGGTAGTTCAAATATTCTTAAGTCCTGAATTAAGTTCAGAGGTCTCATTTTTTTTGATGAAGCTAAATCCATGGAAGAAGTGAACTGAGGAATGCATCTTCTTTCAAAACCTCACATTATTCCTACAAATATATGTATTTCAAAGGCAATAATCACTTCACCATCTAAGATAACTCTCAAAAACTATTATTCTTATGAAGAATCAGCAGAAACCACAAAAACACTTCCTCAAAGACTTTAGATATTAATATCATTGGTTGATATTATGCACATTCTCCTGTCTGCCATGAAAAGAACATAGGATAGTTGCTGGGTATCCACTGATATCAAAATGAGAAGTAAATCCAAACTGCAGGTAAAATAGACCTATAGATGCATGAGAGACAGTAATTATTATATTTATTATAAGTTACTGTGACTTAGGGGCTGTTTTTGGTGCAGGACTACTATAGGCAAAACACGACAGTCAGGCGCAGTGGCTCATGCCTGTAATCCCAGTACTTTGGGAGGCCAAGGTGGGCAGATCACCTGAGGTCAGGAGTTTGAGACCAGCCTGGTCAAAATGGCGAAACCCAGTCTCTAATAAAAATACAAAAATTGGCCGGGTGTGGTGGTGGTGCAAGCCTGTAGTCTCAGCTACTTGGGATGCTGAAGCATGAGAATCGCTTCAACCGAGGAGGCAGCGGTTGCAGTGAGCAGAGATTGTGCCACTGCACTCCAGCCTGGGCAGCAGAATGAGACTCCATCTCCAAAAAACAAAACAAAACAAAAACCAAATAAACAAATAACAACAAAAAACATGACTAGCAAGAAACACTAATAAGTATAGAGGCAAAATCAACAAAATATGAGCTGGGAGAAGAAGTTCAAATACTGTGTAAATAAATTAAATGGGAAGTTGCCTCACTATATTGTCTGGCAAAGAATCAAATTCACCATATTGGCATTATTATATTATTATTTCTGCTATTAATATTCTAGATGCATTCTGATAAGTGGATGCTTACTTTCAGGTAGAGTTAACCACTTAAATTAAACAAACTGGAAAAATAAAAGCATTTTTATTGTCAGTGTGTGTTTTTTTTTCACCATTACATACTCATTTCCACTTCTTCAACCAACAAAAAAATTTTAAATATATCTATATTCATATGACTTTCACTTTTACCAACGTAAGTCAATCTAAATATATACTAGAAGTAATTCCCCTATATTTGAATTGTACTCATCAATGTATGTTTATTGATATTCATTCTGAGTAAAAATTATATCCACATCTATTAGAATTCATAGAAAGTCAGCTGTAACTGCTGTATTATAGGGATATTGACTATATGTGTGGTTCAAATACTACCTCTTTTTAAACTAAAAATTTTATTCTCTGTAACATTGTTGATAGAAATCTTCTCACTATCATTGCTCCCCTGAGAGATCAAGATTATGTTATTCTTACCAATAATAGAGGTAGGGATAAGACAACTAGCTTTAGACCTGACTCACTTTTGTCTTCCAGCTCTACACTATGATAGGAATACAACTTTGGGTAATTGTGTTTGTATTCCTGGATTTCCTCATATGTAAAATGGAGATGACAATAGTACTTACCTCAGAGATTCATTGTGACAATAAAATGTGTTACTATATGTAAGACAATGAATAATCCTGAAACATAATAGGCAAATAAATTTTTGTTACTATCATCATCTTCGTCATTATAATCACCACCACCTATATCTTCTTATTCATTTTTATAAATTAGATGCATTCTTAAGATTCCATGTATACGTTTTCCAGGTACAAACATTAAAAGTATCATTTATAAGGGGAATTTTATGCACTTAAATCTACCACTAAAATGATGTCCCTTATGCTTTCATTAATTTGGAGAAGAATCTTTGTGTTTATCTTTATTTTTCTTGCTTTTTCAACAAAATTAAAAGATGTATACTAAGAAGCATATCAAGGTACAAAATTAATTGCGTTCAGCATTCTATATTAGTAATTTACAGGGGCATCAATTTTATACATATGGGAGTTAAGGCATTATAAGATAATCTTTAAATAATAATTCTCTTTGTCAATAAAAACACACAAAAATTAAGTTTCACTTTTTCTTATTTCTGCCTCAAAAATAAAATTTATAAAAGAGTGCATTGAGTTTGTGTTTTTTTCTATCTAGTCATCTACATGCTGTCTGCTCAGACTATCACTTTTGGGAAGATGATGTAAGAAAGTTCAATATAGAGCTGGCATAATTGTGCATAGCTGCTGTCAAGAATTCCTAGGCAGAGACTGTCAACTTAAAAGGTTACTGTGACATTTCTAGAATATGTTTTTTCAAATATGAATGAAACATGTTGCCTTTTTGGTTGAGGGTGGGGAAGGCATGGAACCTGACATTTTCCACACTGCCAAAATTAGAAAACAAAGTATTGCAATGCCAAGATTAATCAATCACTCAACAAATATTTATGTGAAACCTATTTAGGTGCCCAATACACTGCTGGAAACCACTTTTTATCAGGTTTAAGTGTTTAATCAAATGTAACCTAAAAATCAAGGAGCTGCTTTCCTCTAAATTATATAGTCTTGCCAAGAGAATGTAACATTCATACACTGAAACTACTAAAGTACCTATATCCTTCTAGATGAATATTTTTTATGCTCATATTAATACAAGTCAAATTCAAGCTACAATAAAGCTTAACTCCTTGAAGAAACAGAAATATAAAATTTAATTACGTTGTTAAGATGTTAAATAATAATTATTTGCAGTGCTAGTTTTACTCTTGTAAAAGAAGAGTAGGATGATATGCCAGAAGTAGAATCAATGACTAGATTTGGCAGTCTTTTACAAAGATGCATTGATATTAGCAAAATCATTTAGGAAAGTTTCACTTAAACTATATTAGTAGTGAGAATAATGGAAACAAAGGTAAACTATAACACAGTGAAATGAATTTGACACATTGGAAAAAGCTCATTTAGAATCCTTTTGATTGTAAAAGGAGAGAGGCAGAGATCACGGCAAGAGTCTCAGATATACTTCTAAATATTTCACATCATGTGGGAGGCTTCTTCAGATAAATCTGGGAATGGAGTTGCTGTGCTGTTCTTCCTGTGGAGTTGTAAATGTCATGTTCCAAATTCAGGAGAATTCCACAGCTGGAATTTTTTTTCAACCAAGTGTCTACCAGTTTTCTATTATGTGCTTGTTAATCTTTGATCCTTTCCTACCTAAATCCTCTAATTTAATAAAGAATTGTACATTGTGCTGCTTTATATACCCTTTTAAAATAATCTCATTTTTAATAAGAGTAAAAAATAAGCTTGAACAAATTATCTTTATTTGCCTTTTCCTTGTTTGTTTTCTGCCCTAATTACATTTATGAAGTATATTTTTCCTTGTGTTTGATTGGTTAGTTGCCAAATCCGAAAATGAATTAGTGTAAGCAGTTCAGCTTGAAGGTAAGTAGTATATTTGTAGCCTTAAAGAATTATAAGATTCTCAAGAGAACCGTATACAAATTGCAATATGTATAATAAACATCGGAATGAAGTGAAATAAAGTTTTGTTGATATATACTTATGTAACTATCAACAAATATATACATATATCAGATATATGTGGACACACATAGTTTATATGTATTTATAAACTGTATTGTGTATTATAAACCACATTGTGTATTATAAACTGTATTATATATGTATTGTGTGTGTAAGTATATATATGTACATATACACACATACTTTTATTATTATATCTATAGTTTGCATACAGTTTTGCTGATTTAAAATGAGGTGGTAGTTAAAGTCTGTATTTTATTTTTATAGTCATCTTTGTACCTTTGCCTCTAAGCATCTTTGCTCATTGTTTTCAATTCTCTCCGCTCATTTTATTGATCTTGTTGTGGGTTCTTGATTCAAGTTAGTCTCTAAAGTTTATGGCTAGGAACATTTCAAGGTTTTCTTTGCAATTAACAGCATGGCAGTATCAGCAAGGGAAACTTGTTACAAGTAATCAGGAAAATATGAAATTAACCCTTTATACTTAATAATTATGGCCTGAAACAAACAAAGAATATGCAAAGCAAATAAACTCAAAAATTGAACTTGTCAACCAAAAAGTGAATGAGACAGAGCTCAATTGATCAAAGGCTTATTTTGCCAAGGTTGAGGGTACATCTGGAAAAAAGAAAGAGAAGTCACAGTAAGATCTGCAACCTGCGCTTTTTCCAAAAAGAGTTTTGGGAACTTCAATATTTAAAGGGAAAAGAGTAAACAGGAGGGGAAGGAAAAAAAAGGAGGATGAGTAGGCAATGAGGCAAGCGCTTATGTTCTTGTGAGGATCTGATTAGCACTCAGTGAATTTGTGCTCAGTGAATCTACATATTACACAGGAAAAAAAAGAGAGTGGAGAGAAAAGTGAATTATGCATTCATCTTGTGCTCAGTAAATCTACATTTTTGCATAAGATTAAGTAAGCATGTGAAATTACAGCTATCTGTTTGGGAAGAGAAAGAAGGCAGTTTTTGCATGACTCAGTTCCCAAGCTTAACTTTCCTTTTGGCATAGGGAGTTTAGAGTCCAGAGTTTCTATTTTTCTTATACATTTCCCCCTTTTTCTTCAAAATCTTTCAGAGAAAGTATTATATAAGAAAATGAGTCTCTGGTCACATGTTTGGTCTGTATGAATTGGATAACTTTTTGCCTCCTTAAAAAACTTGAGGTTCCTGGGCCTGTCAGAAAGTGGCATTCTTAATAGGATGTGACGTTCTTTACAGGATCCCTGTAAAACACCTGCATAGACAAGGTACAAAAACAGTATTTCAAAGGGGATTTTGTCAGCTCTATAACGTTAATCTCAATTCTACAAAGCAGTTGGTTCATACCTAAAATATGTCATTCTGGTTAAAGCCTTGGTATAATAACCAGTGTCTCCAATTGTTTTCTATTACAAAAGGAAACAGATTCTTATTGAACTTATGCAAATACTTATATTGCTGTAAATTAAGAATACTCACAAATAGTTTCCAAATTCTGGGTAAATCAGATAGATAGAAAGAACTATGTTTCAAAATTTACTCACAAGGGTATACTTTACTCAATTGCTACAAGCTATACCTTGCTCAAAAGAAAAAAAAACTTTTATTAACTTTCAGAAACAAAACAAAAAGAATCAGCAATGTTTCAAACAAAAACAAAGTCATAAAAATTATTTCATTCCTCTACTAGTTCAGTCTCATACAATTAACTCATTCCACTTGATACTTGTTAGTAATTCTCATGAATATATAAGCTCTTCAGTGAGAGTCCTGGAAATATTTTCTCTAGTCTAATGGCACAATCTCTAAGATTATCCAAAACTTGCACTTAGGAGCACCCATCAGAGTCCTTTCTAGAAATTTCCTTAGAGAAATAGGTTTTGCATTATAGCTGATGATTAACTGCTTTTGAGAAGGATCAAAGTAAAATAATAATTGTCTGTGGATGAAACAAAAAATGTTAAACACCATTTCATATTTAACAATGCTTTCTGTATGATTTTATTATATCGAATAATCTGAACATGTCTCTTTTGGACTTCAAGTGTCCTAACATCTAAAAAAGTTAATGAGATCAATAAGACTGAATTTAGGACATAAAATTTTGATTTTGGAGTTTTTCAAATATCAAAGGTTTAAAATTCTTGATATTACAAAATGGGATAACAGGTCTCTAGAAAAGTAAGTTATTTCACTAGCCAAAATGATAATTAAAGATTTTAAAAAGCAAAATCTTCTACTCTTTAATAGGGAGGAGACTCATTCCCAAACAATAAGATAAAATAAAGATGACATAAGGCCTACTTAATCTGTTCCTTTCTCTTTCCCCTTTTTTGTAGTTTACTCAAAAGGTAAACAAAGATGTGTTATTATCTGTTAATATTACACAAAAATCTTATTCAAGTGAGAAAATGAAATTTTATCTTTACATAGTGTATTCATAACATTAGAAGTAATTTTAAATAAAATCTTATAAACATATCCACCTAATCTCAGTTTGACCATAAGTTAAGATTTCAATAAACCATAATGTTTTACAATTGTTGTCCATATTCTTTCTTTTCCAACTTTCTATATCCATTCAGTTTTAGCTATCATTCTTTCTCATTTCTTCAATTTCAGAAAAACCTCAAAACTAGGTAAAATTATTACCTTTAACAAAAAACATGTTTCCATGCCTTCCTATTACCTTTTTACCAAAAACACATTTTATTTTCCTTTACATTTTACATATAACATTGTTTTACTAATATTTAATTGTTTTAATAAGATATATTATTTGTAATGTTAACTCTTAGTAACTCTTATTTTTAGGGAGAGGCCTAGGAACTAAGGGGATTTATTTATTTATTTATTTATTTACTTACTTACTTACTTATTTTGAGACAGAGTCTCAGTCCGTTATCCAGGCTGGAGTCTAGTGATGCAATCTCTGCTCTTTGCAACCTCTGCCTCCCGGGTTCAAGCTATTCTTGTGCCTTAGCCTCCCGAGTAGCTGGAATTACAGGTACACACGACCATGGTTGACTCATTTTTGTATTTTAAGTAGAGACAGGGTTTCATCATGTTGGCCAGGCTGGTCTGGAACTGCTGATCTCAAGTGATCTACCCGTTTTGGCCTCTCAAACTGCTGGGATTACAGGTATGAACCACCATGCCCAGAAGTAAGGGATTTTAAATATGTACCAGATTCAGAGTAAGCCCACGACAAAGGACAATGCATAAAGCTAGGCTTTTTCATGGCCCCAAAGGCTCAAATCTAAATACGTAAATTTGTACAGAAGTTAAGCAAAGATCAAAAGTATTACAGAAGCCAAGGTTTAAATCTTAAAATATCTAACAGAAACAGTATCTGAACTGCAAATTTTGAAGACATTTCTATTTTACTTTATAAATAATTTCATAACTATCTTTATTTACTAATGATTACTAAAGTCATATGAACTGAAAGGCATTTGAGTTAAAGTTTCTATTTTTTGATATGAGATTTGATTTAAGTGCTTCCTTTTTCTTTAGGCCAATTAGTTAGAACTTTCAAATATGTTTGTGAAACATCACATACACGTGACACATATAAACACATAGACATATAGACCACACAAACAAAAGCAGTTTTTCTAGATTTATAAGATTCTTCATTTGCAAGTTTTAAATAAGAATTTTTTCATTCATTCTTCCAATTACCTGTTTTACTGCCCTGGTCAATTGTTAGCCAGGCCACCCTAAATTTGCATGTCTAAAGACATAACACCTATGTGAAACAAGATAGAGAATTTACATCTCATAGTACAGACAGAGCTAGAGAATTTAGGCTTTTCAAAAGAATATTGGGTGGTTAGAGGAAGATTAATAAATGGATGCCAAGGTAATATAAAATTACTTAAATTTATCATCAGATTTTATAACAAAGTCAATTTTATTTAGATAGGGACTTTTAATTTAATTTTGATCTTTTAAATGGAGCATTAAACTCAAGGCAGGGCCCACCATGAATATTGGATTTCGACGAAGGAAGAAACGCCATGGGGACCCGGCCACATAACAATTTCACAGTGCATTCCACTACAAGGAAATTCCTCCAAGGCTGGTGGGCAACCAAATGCCAATCAGCCCACTCTGTGATCAGCCCATTCCCTTGTCATTATATACACCAAAGCCAGATTTTTTACAATACAAAGTAATTTCTGGTACAACCAAAAGCCAAAAAGATAAGGTTACGCAATCCAAAGAAAAGCAGAAGTTTGGATTTGAAAGGACTCTGTTCATTCCAACTCTTGGGATTCCCTGAGGAAAAAAAAAAAACAGCAATTTCTCTAAAAAAGTAATCCGTGGTGCCTTTTCTGTTTTTTCTTAAGGAGGGAGAGGGGGTTGGCGTGGGGGTTGGCGTGGAGCTTAGAAGTCCCAGGCTGTTAAATTTTTTCTTTTTGTCCCCTTGTGTTGTACCAAGGGTTGCAAGAGAACAGACGGGCCTATATAAACAAATAGGGAAACAGAGGGAACTCATGTGGCTGGCAGAGGTTTAAGAAGAGAGAAATTTAGTTGACTGAGAAAGCTTCACAGAGAGAGCAAATAGAGGTCTTATAACTACATATATATTCATATATAATCTAAACGTCAGTTTTTATTGTCGACTTTTGATGAAGAGCTCTTAAAAAATCCTTTCAAATTTCTTATTACTAGATTTTAGATAGAACAACAGTTAATATTTCTGGCTTTTGAACTGCTTTAACAAAAAGTATCCTCCCAAGTACGTTAACCAAGGATATGACTTAACTTTGGACACACAAAGAGTCTCCAAAGAGGTGACAAGCAGTTTTTTACAAAATCCAGAATCACCCAAAAGATAGCTCAGAGAAGGACAGTTTCACTAGCTATAAATGAGGTATAACCCACATTTCTGTCAGGCCATACTCTCTGGGGTCTTCGTTTCTTAGATGACTTTCCACTCCAAAGGCCCAAAACTCTGTGAGCTTCCTGCAGTTAGAAGAAGGCAGGAAATCAAAGGCTGTTCAAGGAAGGGGGAAAGATCAATAGTAAATTGGTACCCCAAAAGTCACAGAAATAAACTAAGAGATGCTGGTTCACTGACCAGCAATCAAATCCTTGCCATAGCAGTGAAAGTGCAGAATTGAATTTTAGCTATTGTGCCATAAGGTTAAGTGGCCCTTGTTCCCCGACCAGTTAGCAAACCTAAGCCATGGTGGGAATTTTAACTGTTTATGTCAGATTTTTTTTTCTCTCTCTTAATTTAGCCAAGAGAATTTTTAAGGCTAGCCATGGCACTATTATGTGTCCTTTTGAAATTTGATATTTTCATTAATTATGTAGAATAATAGATCTCTATAATCTTTCAATTAATAGCACACAGAGAGAAAGGCTGGGAAGCCAGACTTGTTATATAAAGAAAACTCTCAGGTAGTCAATTTTTTAAATCTTTCTTAACCAGCCAGGGTTTTTTAGAGGTAGAACTTAACTTTATACAGCTATGAGGGTTTCAGTGGACATTAGAGGGAGCCAGGAGGTGGTTAAATCTAAGGGAAGATAGACTAAAATTTACAAAAGAAAGAAAGAAAAAAGGCCCAGCGGGGTGGCTCACACCTGTAATCCCAGCATTTTGGGAGGCTGAGGCGAGTGGATCACCTGAGGTCAAGAGTTCAAGACTAGCCTGGCCCACATAGTGAAACCCCATCTCTGGTAAAAACACACAAAAAATTAGCCAGGTGTGGTGGTGCATGCCTGTAGTCCTAGCTACTTGGGAGGCTGAGGCGGGAGAATCATTTGAACCCAGGAGGCAGAGGTTGCAGCGAGCCAAGATTGTACCACTGTACTCTGGCCTGGGCGACAGAGGGAGATTCTGTCTCAAAAAACAAAGAAACAGAAAACAAAAAACAAAAAACAAAAAACAGAAAAAAGGCAGTCACACAATTTACATAAAGTCAAGATCTCTGAGCATAAAAAAGAAGTGATAGCCAGCTGACAGAACTTGACCTTTAGTTACCAAACCCCAAAATGAAACCCCAAACCACTTACCTGGAGATGGAGCCCAAGCAGAAGCCTGCTCTTGGCCTCACGGAAGCAGAAAACTCCCAGAATAGGAGCTCAGCAGCAGAATAAACCTCAGATCTCAACCAAAAATTATTGGGAGATCAGGGATCTCTGGAGGGAGAAACTCCCAGACTGCGGCAATTCAAGTCATCTGTCAGGACAATTAGAGCTCCAGCAAGTAGCAGGGCCCTGATAGGGGAGCTGCTGTAGTCTGAGGTCTAAACTGCACACTCCTTTCAGAGAATCCCTTCATGGCTACTAAAATGTAACCCAACGAAAGAGTGACTGAGACAGATCTCAACTGACTAGAAGTTTATCTTGCCAAGGTTGAGGATGCGTCTGGGAAAAAGAAACCCAAGTCACAGTAGGACCTGTGACCGGCACTTTTTCCAAAGACAGTTTTGAGAATTTCAATATTTAAAGGGGAAAGAGTGAGCAGGCGGAAAGCTCAGTGAATTAGCACTCAGCGAGTCTACTTTTTTTTTTTTTTTTTTTGAGATAGAGTCTTGCTCTGTCACCCAGGCTGGAGTGCAGTGGCACAATCTCGGCTCACTATGACCTCCACTTCCTGGGTTCAAGCGATTCTGCTGCCTCAGCCGCCTGAGTAGCTGGGATTACAGGAGTGCCCCACCATGCCCAGGTAATTTTTGTATTTTTAGTAGACACGGGGTTTCGCTATGTTGTGCAGGCTGGACTCAAATTCCTGACCTCAGATGATGCCACCCGCCTCAGCCTCCCAAAGTGCTGGGATACAGGTGTGAGCCAACCACCGCACCTAGTGGAGTCTACTTTTTACATGAGAAAATAAGGGAGTAGAAGGAAAAGTCAATTATGCATTCCTTTTGTGCTCAGTAAATCTGTTTCACTTAATACTAAATTTTAATATTACCTAATTTAAGCATGTGGAATTATAGCTATCTGTTTGGGAACAAAAGAAAGTCAGTGATTCAGTTCCCAAGGTTAACTTTGCTTTTGACATAGGGAGTTTGGGGTCCTAGGATTCTAATTTTCTTTCACAAACATTTCGGAGAGGGAGTTTGAGTTCTTAAATCTCTGGTCATCTGTTTCACTTCATCATTCTCTTTCATAACAATCTTTCTCAAAACCTTGCCTGAGTGACATTCCTTTTATTTGCCCTTTTCATAGTCTTTGAATATGTAGTTCCCCAAAACTGTGACTCAGACTTCAACTACATTAGAACAGAATCTGAAAGAGTAGTCATTCTCTGACACTAGTACTTATTTTATGTTAAATCCTACTATCATTATCACTGGCACTTTGCAAAAGTTCCAAATATATTTGCAATGTAACTTCACTTTTTCTCAGATTCTTTTAAGGTTTATTTCTAATTTCCTAAAGCAATTAACCAAAATAATTACTGGCTATCATTTATTCTTAAAATGGTGGGCAAGCACTGTTGTATTTTGGGGAAAAAATCAGTTGTCTTTGTAAGACTTAAAGAAAGAGGAAAGAAAAACGAAACGCAGCTGGCAGTTAAAGACAGATTTTCTTTAGTTAAAACCTGACAGGCACTCCTGGCTGATTTTGGTCAGGTGCGCTTTCTCTTACAGACTAAGAGTATATATTGGTTTCAGGGTGAGGGGGCTTATCACAAGCTTGGAATATTTATGTGTGTGGAGAAGTTTTTGACGGGATTGGAATCTCTCTGGGAGGAGGGGAGGTTATTTTGGGGCAGGCATCTTTCCGGCCTGGAGTGGGGTTATCTCAGGGCTAGCATGTCTCTGGTTGAGGAGGAGTTTGGAATGTTTTTGGTTGGAGATGTTATTTGTGGTTTATGGTCATGCTGACCTTAGCCATTAGGCTGATGCCCTTTGGATTTAGGTGGCTTTTTATTAAGGTGAACTTTAGAATCAGGGGCTTGTCCAAGATGGCAATGCTCCTGCTCTGTCAGTCATAAAATGAACAAACAAATCACTAAGGCACCTCCTATAACTTTAAGTAGTTCACTAACTAAAGGAGGAGGCAGAAATATTGCATACATATGATATGTTTATTGCCTAAAGTTCAGTATAATATGTGATACATTTAATAGTAACGTATTTGTTAATTCTTCCAACAAATGTTTTTGAGCTCCTAGACAGATAGACATCATTCTATGTATTTGGTCATCATAGTGACCAAATTTACAATTAATGACATACTGTCATGAATTTTACATTCTGTCTGAGGAAGACAAAAAATAATCGGTGTAAACAAGTAAGTTACATAACATATTGAAAAGATGGTAGTATTAAGGAGAAAACAAATGCAACGTAAAGGAGGGACTAGGGAAATGCTATAGTTTTAAGAGTGGATAGGGTAGACCTCAAATCAAAAGCAGCATTGATCAATTGATCAAGAACTTGAGCTAGGTAGGGAGACCAGCTACAGGAAGAAGGAATGGTCAGTGTGAACACACGAAGGCAGGAAAAAACAGTACCAAAAAGAGACCAGAGCAAAGTTAATAAATGGGAAAACAGCAGAAGAGAGGTCAAAGGGGTATGGAGAGGCTTTTGGCCATTATAAGGAGTTAGTTTACTACTCTGACTAAAATGACAAATGACTAAACAGTTTAAAAGAAGGAAATGACCACATAGACAATTTATTTTGAAAAGATTTTTCTGACCACAATGCTGACAGTTGAGTGTAAATGGGGCAGGATGGAAAGCTATGAGTTAGGAAGTTAATTGTTCCTAATAATTGAGGAAGAAGGTATGGGTGGCGATCAGAAATAGAAATGGTGAGAAGTTGTGGGATAATGTGTGTTTTAAAAAGAAAACTAATCTTTTTGGAGGTGAGATTTGCAAGAAGCAGTATACAGGGCGACTCCAAAGTGACAGGCCTGAGCACTTCACTGGAGGGAAAGCATTGCCAATCAGCACTGAAGCAGATTGCAGGTGAAGCAAGTTTGGCATGTATTCGTGGGGAAATGTGTGGTACTCTTCTGGATATGTCAAGTATAAGATGTTACTATTAGGTAGTAGTTATCTTTGGAATTTCAAGAGAAATTCAGACTTAAATAATAAATTATCTGGTCACAAATTTTAAAATGACAATTCAAATCCTCATAGCAATGAGAGAAAAAAAACAACTTGAGGGAAAATATTATTCTATAATAGGATTTTGGAATTGAGCCTCTAGGTGAGAGGGTTCAGTGAAGTATTTGACAATGAGAAATACGCCTTTTTTTTTTTTTTGCTTTGAAGATTACTAATCTATTTTTTGGTTTTTGCTTTTTTTTTCCTTTTCTTTCATTTTTATGAAAATAGATGGGTAAGCAAAATGCAAAATTGTATTGCAGGCAAGGAGAGAAGTTTGAAGACTGTCACACTGACAGTGAAAAATATAAAGGGCTCAACTGCAAGGAGAGCATCTTCACATTAATACTGCAGTAGTTTGCAGCTCTATTTATTTGTACATCTTGTATGCTATGGGGATATTAATACATTGGAGAAGTTATTGTAAAGATTAAGGGCAATCTACTTTAAGTGTATGGCAAAAAACTGACACAGTGGTGCTTAATGATTGTAACTGAAAAATTTCTTTTAAAACAAGAATGGCAGTAGATTAAAGCAAATTTGTTTTGGGAGATTCTATAGTAAATGAAAACTGATGTGATAGGTATGGAAGACAAAGAAGGCCTCAAGTCTAGCATGAACAGCCATAATTGATGATGAGGCCATTGGAGAATGACTATAGGAAACATTTAGAAAATGTGTTGGGGAGATGTAATGAAATTATTTAGCATTATGAGTGACTATAACGTGCCAGAGACTGAGCACCGAGAAAATAATGGAAGGAAAGACAGACTCTGTCCTTGAATTAAAGGAGCCCACAGCATTTTTTATTAATTTCTTACTTTTCATTTTGTATGCCATTTAGTTATTTTGGGGCATATATGTAACATTTGTTATACCATAATTGACTAGGGACAGAGTCCATAATTCAGTCATTGCTTTTGTGTCTTTGTACAAAATAATTACATGTTCTGTATAACTCAGTTCTGCAAATTTATCAACTTTATCTCCTTTTACTGTTCACCAAAATTTCTGAGGTAAATATCAAACATGATTAATAATCGACTTCTGAATGAATGTAAGGATCACACCATCCTTCCATTCCTTCATTCATCTATTTGAGCACAAAGGACCTATAAGGAGTAAGGGATTTTGAAAAGTGACTCTATTTTCTTGTTAATAGCTATGTTAAGCTGAAATTTTTAATAAAGACTATGAATATGAGTGTGCATATGTGTATTTGTAAATGAAAAAATAAAAGGAATAGTTTCCTTAAATGTTATATGGAGTCTAACAGTCATGTTTTATATGTACATACATGTATATATAACATAGACATAAATTATATATAGACATTTAGGTAGCTATATTGATAAATGAATACAGATATGTAGATATCCTTAATCTTAAAAAACCTGAATGTTAGGTTTTTATAATTTTAGAAGATCCTAGATGTCTAATTACTCACTTAATTCATGTCTACCGATAAATATCTGCAATTCTTGAGGTTGCATGAGTATCTACTTGATACACAGTGAAATCTCAGCCGGAGTGTGTATGTATCATTGCATAAATTTTCTTTCATATTTTGTTGATAGTAGAACCAATGAAAATTGATCAACTTAGTCACCATTTCTAATGATCAAAAGATATACAAATCATCTTTTTTTAGCTTGTTTATTTAAATTATGAAAAAAGAAGAGCAAAATGGTTATTTACTGTTTAGAAAAGTAAACAACAGGGCATAGCATGGTGGCTCACGCCTGTAATCCTAGCATTCTGGGAAGCCCAGGTAGGTGGATCACTTGAATCCAGGAGTTTGAGACAAACCTGGGAAACATGGCGAAACCTCATCTCTATGGAATATAAAATAAAATAAAAAATAAAATAGGACAAAATAAAATAAAATAAAAAATTAGCCAGGGATGATGGTGTACACTTGTAGTGCCAGCTATTGAGAGACTGAGGTGGGAGGGCTGCTTAAGCTTGGGAGGTAGAGGCTGCAGTGAGCAGTGATCAAACCATTTTACTCCAGCCTGGGCAAAAGAAAGAGTGAGATCATGTCTCAAAAAAAAAAAAAAAGAAAAGAAAAAGAAAAATTAATAATGGCAAAAGTTAGATATTGTGTTAACTATTTTGCAATTTTTTTCATTTAATAGAAAAATCATGCAGTAATATAAAATAATGATCTATGATTTATTACATCTCTCGTGTTTAAAACATCCCTTGATTTTATAATAGCTGCTCAAAAAATATTTGACGAATGAAGGTGTAAGTAGATGAATAAAAGAAAAGCCCACATTCGTTCAATGAAATGAATGATACTAAGAGAGGGTTGTCCCAGTCCCCACATAAAAGAGATTTGGGGCACAGAATAATCTATATATTGGGCATTCCTTTCTCTCCTTTGGGAGAGCACAATGGCAGGGAAATTACTGAGAGAGTTTTAGCAGGTAATTATAGGCATACATTTTACATTTCAGGATCACCAATTAATTTTTAACATATCACCTTCAGTATTAACAAATAAGATAGCTATTACTGAATAATTTCTGTGCAATATAGGCCTTATAGTGACAAAGAAGCCTGTTACTAAATCTCCCTAAAGAGAATTATTGGAAACCTGGATTGGATGATATTAAAGATTGGTCCTTTAATTTAATAAAAACCAGAATGACACAATAAATGATAGCAAGTTCATGTTACTTTAAAATTACATAAATGAGGAAAATTAAAATTATTCAAATAAGAATTCCAATTATTAACATCAAGTATTAATAAAAACAACTAATGCTATAAATTTTAAAAGTAATTTTAATCAAATATATATTTTGAATCAAATCTAATATAAAATTATTACAATTTGTACCTTTTTTATTTTTCCATTGTTAACTGATTTTGTTTTTAATGAGTAGTCCTTTTAGGATATTGAGGATTTTCTCTCCTTTTAGTTCAACATATATGATCAAATTTTTTTTGTTTCTTAAACTTTGTCCTTTTGACACCTAGCCTTCAGTAAAAATGAATGGGTTCTTGGAAAAGAAGAAGTCTGCCAAATTGTGTTATTGTTTAGTCTTGTTACATGACTGTATTTTTAACTAGAATATATGTTGTTTTTCTTTTATAATCAGGCTAACATGCAAACAAAAATATCTGTGTTCAGAGTGATGTGGGCCCTTTCAGTCTGGAAGTTGGGAAAATATTACCATTTAATAAGATTGAAATAATTCTACATTAAGGACACGTCAATATTGCACCTTGATTCAATCCAAAAGCACAGCATTTTCACTAAGTAGAGAGCACACTGATCTTTGGTATTATTTACAATATACTCAGCAGGGAACATGGCTTCCTAGTCTATGCCCAACAAAGTGCTCCTTTTATAAATAAATCCTGTTGTGGAGGTTGAGAAATAAGGAATCAGTTAGTGTCAGCTACTTTTCATGATTCTTAGGAACTCTGGATAATTAGCTGCCAGTGTTTAATTTTTTTATTTTTATTTTCTTGCTTTCTATGGAATCACTGACAGAAAAGCAGGCTTTGTTACAAACAAATGTATCATGCATTTTAAAATCTTGATGTAATTGTAAAGCTGTATCTTAATGGAATATTCTGCATTATTACTGTCATTAGTAGGCATTTTCAAAGTCACCATGGGAGGTAAGTATATTTTCCATTAAGGATTCTTTTAGTCTGAAATCTGCCTGAACTATTATTCTCTATAAACTTCAATGGCATGAATGCCATAAAAAAAAGAGAAAATGTTTTATTCTTTCAGGTATGATTTTAGTGAATATAAACAAAATGAAATTACTGCATTGCTGGTGTCTTGAGATATTTAGCATAAGGATGGCCATGTTTTAAGTTTGTTTAAATGGCAAATTTTTATGTGTTTTATAAATGACTATTACTTTGTATATGAAGAGTTTTCCACATATCACAGCATATCAAGACTCACTGGAAAAATAATTCTTACCTAAATCATATTAATTTGGTTAGCACTTTCAATACTAATGATAATGACATTGTGTTCTTACCTGTATGTAAGTTAATTTGGTATCAAGATATTTAGTTCAGGGAGAAAGTCTTCCATCCTAGGGAAAAAAAGAAGCTACAGACAAAGTAGTTGTAAAAACTGGTTTATTTTTTTAAAAATAAATACAAAAATATAAATATAAAACATTAGCAGATAGAATTTGATGAAATGAAATTGCACAAATGTCTGTATACCAGGTTGCATATCACACCTACTAACATCACATGTACATTTTTATTTTTTTAATTTAATGTACAGAACAGGATATACCTTAAAATTTTTCTTCACCTTTTTAAAAGCTTCATTTGCAAGGGCAGGACATGTATCTAACAGAAGCGGCTTGTTTATGAGGTTGCTTAAGGGAGAACTATCCTGTTCATGTTTCTGAAATTATCTTTTATTTACTAAGATGGACAACACTGTATTTCCATAGCTTTGGCTCTTGGAAGTGATTAAATAAAATGTCGTATATATTCCATGAGACATCCTACAGGAAAGAATTAATGTAATTAATGAACAAATTAAGAAGTAAATGAGAAAAAAAAATTGTGCTGACTGGCAGGAAAATGCTCCTGAATATCAAATATTGTGAAGTGGAGACAGCATGGGTAGAGTTACTTTCTCTTGTTTGAACAGAACATATATCCTACGTTAAGAGTCTTTGTCACTTTCCCCACCACCATACATTTCTGCTAGCTTATTAAACCGAGGGCCCCATTCTCGGAGGTAATCGTAGTTTTGGTCTCCTTCAGTAGTACCTGATTCTAATGAACTCAGAGATTCAGCAATGGAATCATTTCCTTCATAGGCATAGGTTGCAAGTGAGTCGTATGGGGGTGCGGTGGGGTCAAGATCATGCTCTTTTAGCCTTTCATTAATGAAATCCCGGACGTCCGTGTTATCTGGAGCTGTAGGAGTCCTCCGAGGAATAAATAACGTTTCTGGAATAATATCTCGCCGGAGCTTTTTTTCTTCAATGGCTGCAGGATTCCTCAGGGTGCCGATATCAAAGGCCTGGGTGTCCTCCTCTCCACCACCCTCATCGTTATAGCTCACAATGTTGTCTCTGATATCTTCTTTTGACAAGATCAGAGGCTCTTTTTTTCGCTGTCTTTTCAGAGCTGCAAACAGTACTACTATAACTTGAAAAAAAACAAGAAGATACATTAGATGTCCGTTCAAAACACTATAAATAACGAGTGGAAATACTATAAAAGAGTTCAAGTTACTCAGGCTTTCTATAACAGCTTAGACTTTCAGATTAATTTTGTGCTTCCCACAGTTTGGGGGAGGTGTCAGGGGAGACACTGAAGGGTTTAGCAAGGGTGGGTGGTGTTTAAGATCAGTGTTTCTAATTTATTTTTAAAACAACGTAAAATATTCCTTAAATATAGTGACTTACACTTTATTTTTCTAGGAACCATTTTAAAAGGTTCCTCGTTGTACAGATAATATTTATCTTCTGCATTAAATAAGGAACATAAGATACTATATAAAATTTGTGTGTATAAATCTACACAAATTGAATTCAGCTTCAAGTAAGACAATTTAAAAGAACAACACGATGCTTACTTTTTTCAAAGCCTTTACACAATAGCAAAAAGCAACATCCTTCACAAGATACTGAGTACTGACTTCTGTTAAATAGCTTTGCTGATAAACTTACATATTTTTGTTACTTTATTAAAAGAATGCTGTAATTATTGGAAAAAAATCCCAGATTATTTAGAGTTAGATGAATTTAGAAATTTCTAACATTTCCATGAAAATATATACCTTGCATGAGACCCCCCCCAAAAAGTTGTTAGGTTACAAGATGGCAAAGAGTAAATTTCTCAAATTACAACACCGAATTAACTCCCCCCAAAAATGTATGAATCTTGGCTAGATTCATAATAGAAAAGTGTATTGCTCAAAAAGGACATTTTCCCACTTTAATGAGAGACAATACTCATAATCAAAACAGTGGTAATAGCATAAATGATAAGAGAAAATTAATATCAAATTCTTCTGATTGCATTAGAGTTTCTCACCCTTACTCATTATTCCCAAACATTTTGATCCTCAACCTTTAAAAGGATTTGAGAGAAAAAGTGTGAACTCAATTAGATAAGATAAGGATGGGAAGACTCTTACTGGAGATACATATGTGTATATATATATATATATATATATGAAGAAATATTGATACAAGTATTTATTTAGCTTCTTAGAACACACATTTAAAGAGTATGTAATTAATTGCATTATTATATGAAGGGGTATTATGTTTTCTTTTTTATTAACATGGAATGCACAGACTAGCTTGTCTTCAACTGTGAGAGAGGGCAAACAATAAACTTTTTTAATGTCATGAAAAAGAAAGTTTTAGCCATTGATAAGTGTTCTTGGCCAAGTAATTAAAAAGCAAATAGGCAGAGCTTTTTAAAAAGTACATTCTTCAAGCTTTTACGAAAATATGCCATTTTATTTTGCCTAAATTCATATATTTATGCACATAAAAACGTGTAAAGATTTTAAATCTCAGATTATTTATCATCAACCAAATGACCTTGTCCAGCCAAAACTTTCTAATGTTGAGGATAATGACAACTTATTACGATTCGCTCCAAGTCCAAGTTCATTTCCCTCTTTTCTGAATGTTTTTTGATTAGGATAACAGAAATGCTCACAAAAAATAGGTTTAAACTAATAAAACTAGAGAGAATACTTAATCTGATTTTAATTCAAAAGCAGTTAAAAGCAGTCTGCTCCTGATTATAAAATGAAGTATCATTGTTTGGGGGGAAAGTAAACCCGGTAAAAATCTATTTTAATACGATTTTAGTGAATATGTAAGATAGTGAGGCCTCCATCCAGCCATAATAAAAGTGGAAATACAGATTCCACTGGGAATCTCTGTATACACTGACTAATAGCAATAGCAAGGTACCTTAGCTCAACCACCCAGAAATTGTGTGACCTTGGAATATGTTCTGAATACTTTGAATTTTCAGTTTCATCACGCATAAAATGAAAATAATACCACCACACATGCCAGACATTTTTTGTCAAGCGAAAAAGGTTGTCATGGCAAAGTGCCAATGAGAGTCTGAAACACAGTAAACACATACTAAAAACTCACTACCATTAATATTATTCTTACTAGAGACTTTCATTTTAATTACATATTTTAATAGAACAAGTTTTCTATATGATTTAAAGTATAATCTCCCAAATAAATATTTATATTATTCATATTTGCAATTGTGGATTCAACTATTGTAAAGCACATTTATTAACTTTTCCTCAATGTTTGTTGTACTAATGGTAAGTCAAATTATAAAAATAAAATTATACCAAATTCTCATTCTATGAAATAAAATGAGGTATATATTTTTTGTAGTACAGAGAAAAGTTTTGTTCTGGATTTCATTTCATAGTAACAAATTAAAATTTGTATTTTTTTAATATGCACGTTCTCATTTCCTTTGAACTACATAAAAATCTAATCTTGAATTATTCAATTCATCCATTTAATGATTTATCTGTCATAAGTAATTTACCTTTCTGTTATTTAAACACACAGTGTAGTGCATAAATGCTATAATAAAAGTAGAAAAATGAAAACATCTATAGAATGAAGTAGACATAATTAAGTCAAATAAAGAACGTGGAAATATTTTTAATCCTTTTTTTTTGTTGTTGCAGGCCTTAACTTCATATAAAAACGTGCTCTCTTTTTATAATCATAAAAATATTGCTACAATTTATTATTGTCTACATTATTTTAAAATTTAAGATGAATGCTAAAGTTGTATTTAACTTTATTTATATGTACGAAAAGTTAGCAATTATTGAATACAGGAATGCTGATGGGAAGTGCTTCTATGTCAAGTTTTTGAATTGTTATTCTAACAAATGTTATCAACTTAACCTTTATCTTTGTTGTTTTTAGTCTTATTGAGATTGATTAATGTCCACCTTACAGAGTTGGGGTTTGAGACCCTACTATTATCTTCCGTCCCTTCCAACTCCTACTTGATTTCTGTATGGAGGATGTTTCAGAAGCACCATTGCCCCAGACTCTGTTACTACACCACTCAGGAGGAAAATAATGAGCCAGCAATAAAATAATTGGGGTCCTGGCCACTGATGCGTCTCCTTTCATTTGTTACCTGGACCTAGGTTCCAAAGATCTCTTAATTCCATGAGAACATTCAGCATGGCTACCAAGAATTTTGTCTCTCAAATTTCCAAGCTCCTACACATGCCATTCTGCATTCATTGTTCTTGCTTTTTCCTTTGTTTACTGCATTGTGGTGAAAGACAGTTGTTGTTTTTTCTAAATATTTTGATTCACATTAGAATGAATTCTAGGTCCCATTAGGTAAAGTTCCGCTATTACTACAACTATAACAAAAATTCTTTATATATTCGTATATATTCCGATCAAATAAAATATTTTAATATAAAGAATATCACATAGTTAATTTATGTCTATCTTAAAATTTGGGGTGGTTTTGGGGGAGGGATTTTAATAGCAACAATTCTTCAAAATCATACTAAAGATCCTAGAAAATGCTCCCATTGTTTTTAAGGTTTCTTACCCAGTAGAATGATGATGCAGAGGAGGATGGCGATCAAGGCCCCGGTGCTGAGGCCGGCAGGGAGGAGCAGGGCTTCAGCACTGCAGGATTGCATGTTGCCTTGGCTGTCACAAGCACACACTCGAATGGTCAGTGTGCCTGTGCTGCTCTGAATTGGGTAATCATTGTCTGATATCACCACAGGCAAGAGATAGGTACTGATTTCATGTCTATTGAATCCATTTTTTCTGGTTAAGATTCTGGCAGTATTATCTAAAACAAATTTTAAAATATTACAAATGGTTTGGGCTAGTAAATTTTCCCCAATGTGATAACAAAGGTTTAACATATAAATAAAAACATATTTATGTAAAATATAAAATTGATATACATTTTCCTAAAAAATAAGTACAATGCAATTAATATATAGATAAGACAAATAATTAGTTTGAGAAATATACTATAAATTGTTTATTTATTAGGTTTTCACGTAATTCCTCAGTACTGTTTTAAAAGTGGTACATTTTTATAAGTGAATCATTTACCAAGATTACATAGATGGTAACAATTGGCTTTTCTCTTTTCAAAAAGCCTATTTTGCATACCAAGAGAAAAACCATACTAAATGTGTGTTTTTAAATTTATGTGCATCTGTGCGTGTGTGCTTACACACATACAGAACACACATCAATCCAATACTCATGAAGAAAATGGATTAGGTAAATTTCACGCATTGTTGCATGTTTTAAATCAATAACAAAGTAGAAGAGGTTTTTTAACCTTCAAAAGGCATGCATCTTGCCATTGCAACAGTACCTTTGTAACAATGCCTTTGTACTGAATTACCTCACAGGCTACTTCTCATTCTTTTGCATATTTGGCTTTGGTGAATCTGCTGCTGCTAAATCTCCCTTATGCATATTTGGCTTTGGTGAATCTGCTGCTGCTAAATCTCACTGAAGTCTGCTTAAGAGTCTCACTGAATCATTCATATTTCTACCCTATGTGTCCTATATTATTTTGTAAGAATTATCCCCAGCCTTTCTAATCAAGACACAATCATTTTTTAACATCCATAAAGAGACCTCTTTCAGATATTTTATTATTTTAAAATTGAAGAGCGTACACATTGCCAAAGATGGGTTTACTAAATATATCAAATACTTGATTAAAACAAAATTGTATAACTCAGATCAATAAATTGATATGGCATATATATTGCAATGGTTACACTCGGGAAATTTCCTGTTAATATCATCATAAGTCACTGTGAACAAGTTCTAAAATTTACCTTCATTATCCTGTACTGTGAAGTTTGGATTGACAGCAGCTAAGCTGAAAAAAAATTTCTGTCCACCTAAAGGGTCATCTTTGTCTACTGCACTTATAGTCTGTATTAGCTGCAGAAAAAGAAAAATATATCTCATCAATATATCTCTTATCCATGGGTATAATCTGCACTTAAGATCTTCATTTTGTCTAAAGTTGTTCAAAATAATTGACTTTTATTTCTTGTGAATGTACCCTTGAGTTAATCCATCTTTTTATTATTACTTTGATTTTAATAATCTTCCCTCTCTCATCTCTATCTCTTTTGGATCGTACCCTTTACTTCAAAATGGTAAATAAAAAATTATATTATTTAGGGCTTTATTAATTTAGATATAGCACTTAAAATGAGATTATTTTATATGCATTTACACATTGATCTGGAAGAGTTTTTCTAATGTCAGAAAAATTTAGGAAATTATTGTGACTATGCTTTGTTTCTCCCCAAAAATAAAATGAAAAATGGTTGAGGATTGTAGAGATTTTATAGGTAATGTTATATATTACTTTTTAACAGTCTTAAACATTATTAGAAACCTTGACAGTCAATGTTCAATTAACTTACACTTTCAATAAAATTGTATTTTAAAAATTCAACATATATATTATGTGGGAATTATTTTAAAAGGGTAAACTCTGATTGATTTTACCATAAGAGAAAACATAAGAAACTATATGGTAGCAAAGTAGACAATTTAGCCCCTAATATATAATCAGATCACTGCTTTGGACATATGATATGATTAACTAATATAAAAATATGTATGTAAGATGTATATATATGTAATAGGATTTTTTTGCATCTATATTCCTTTTGTTCTTTAACTAATATTTACGATACAATTTGTATATTTTTTACATATTTTAATTTTGAAGACGGCCTCAAAAGTTGTTAAATATGTACACTGATGCCTACATAGTCAAATTTATGCTTAACTAAAAACAATACACTTTTTACTGCATTAACTCAATGTTGTGTGGATGTCGGGTGAAAATATTTGTTGCTGATGTTTTGTTTGTTTAACAAGTGATTTCAAGTTAAAAATATTATGTGTAAAATTACAAGAAATAAAGAAATTATTACAACTATCTGTATTAGATTACTTTTCTTTTAAAATGTCTTAGAGCAATGAAAATGTGATATAGTTGTGGTAGTAGCCTATTTAATTAAAACCCTAATCATTTATTTCAAAAGGATACAAGAAATATAATTGGACCAAAGATTTATATTTATTGCCTAGAAATAAGCAGCAAGAAAAACATCATTTAAAACTTTGAATTATTTCAAAAGTACATTTTAAAAACATAGCAAAATAATTATTTGACTAAATTTTAATTGCAACTTAAAATTAAATATAAGCAAGAATTATAAAAAAGCAAGAATATAAATATATTAAAATTAATAAAGTCAAAATATTGTTAACTAATACTACTTAAGATGTTTCAATTCAGTGAAAAAACATTTCTTCACTGATTTCTTGTCTGTCAAATGTACTCTTAAGGATTTCATTTTCAAATAATCATTTATAAGAATATATTGAAGAGGAAAAAATGACATAAATGGAATAACATCAAAAAAGACAGTAGACTACTAGAAATCCTTAGTCATTAAGATTAATATTTTAACATTAACATACAGACACAAAAAGTGACGGAAATGTAAAAATAGGGCTAATGGCCTTCGAAAATGGAAACTCAAATATTTCAAAATAAATATACATTTCCAACTGTATATTTTCCCTCAAAGTAAATTTACAAAGTAAAATAATTTCAATTTATTTTTACAGATCAAAATAATGCAGTTCAAAAAACAAATGGTGACATCTTTACATATATATATAAGAAATTTTAAAAATTAACATTAAGATATTTAATTAAAATGTGTTATTTTAATCAAATATTATAGCACTATTGATTTAAAGATCAGTAGTTAATTTATACATTTTCAATGAATATTATAAAAGGGGTAAGCCAAAGTCATAGAGATGACACAAACAAAATAGAATCATGTGTTGCAGAATCTATATTACATTACAATATATTTTTATGACCTTAAGACTTCACTATTGCAGATGGAGGCACTTACATCCTTTACAAGATAATAGGTTTTTTTTTCCTTTAAGACATTATCTAGTGTTCAATTTCTTCATATTCTGAATTTACCTCTCAATCTAGTCTTCCTTTCCATTTTCAACCATATATTAAAACTCACAGTGCTTTTGTTTCGGTAAATGTGCCATAAATACTGGTAACAGATATCAGAACTTGGCAACAAGGAGGTAAAATTATTTTCCCTGGCTCTTTCTATAAGCATCTACTGTTTTGTTTTTGTCCTGGAGACAAACTCATTTTGGTCCATTTCCAATAAAAAAGTTTGCCACAATTGGGAAACAAACAAACAAAAACTAGTGATTTCCAGTATTCATTTTGAGCATATGAAGAAAAGTGCACAGATAAGTCATTTACATTTTATCTCCTTAGCAACAATATAATTGATTTCTGTTTTCACTGGGCTATTCTAAAATAATCTTAAATCAACTTGAGGAATGTTGCAGTGATCATATTATTACAGTGTCCGGAACCATGAATGGGTTTTAAGATATTTAAAGTTAGAAAAGTGGTTAAGTTTTAATATGTTTTAGCTTTTTCTATGGGAAAGCTTGGAGTTTCTGTTAATGAGAACATCTCCTTTGTGCTGGTAAAATGCACCATTTTGGCCGGGCACCGTGGCTCAAGCCTGTAATCTCAGCACTTTGGGAGGTCAAGGTGGGCGGATCACAAGGTCAGGAGATCGAGACCATCCTGGCTAACATGGTGAAACCCTGCCTCTACTAAAATACAAAAAATCAGGCAGGTGTGGTGGTGCACACCTGCAGTCCCAGCTACTTGGGAGGCTGAGGCAGGAGAATCACTTGAACTGAACCCAGGAGGCGGAGGTTGCAGTGAGCCAAGATTACGCCACTCACTGCACTCCAGCCTGGCAACAGAGAGACTCCTCCTCAAACAAACAAACAAACAAAAAAAGAAAGAAAGAAAAAGAAAAAAAAAAGCACCCTTGAACGCTTTTCAGTTGTTAGGGAAGGAATAAGCATAGAACTGATTTCTATTTTCACTGGGCTATTCTGAAATAATCTTAAATCAACTTGAGGAATGCTTCAGTGATCATATTATTATGGTGTCTGGAACAATGAATGGGCTTTAAGATATTTAAAGTTACAAAACTGGTTACGTTTTAATATGTTTTAGCTTTTTCTATGGAAAATATGTAATGGGATATTTTTGGTTTCTTAAAGGCTTAGTTGCCATTTGGTTTCATATTTGTTGTTAGTTGACATGTGGTTTGATAAGAAACTTAGATACTATTGAAGGGAAATATAAGCAGCATATACAGATTTCCTTGGGAAATCTGTGGTATTAAATTCTTTCCATGAAGATTAAAATTATTAAAATGTATTTTATTTACTTAAAATATATTTTATTGACTCCAGGAGTAGGCATGAATGAGACAAGATAGAATGAAAAACAAAAACAGCTAGCTCTCTGTCCTCTCTTTTGCTGAGGTCCTCTGACTCTCTCTGAGATGGAAAAGGTGAAGGGTCAAGCAGCCTAGTGCAGGCACATGAGGGGACTACTAATATTACATCAGTTAAAAGTCCCAACATTTCCAAGGAGAAAGTCTACCCCTAGATCAGAAAATAGGCAAGAGCAGGGAATGGTCATTAGTTTTATTTGTCACCTCATTTTGTCCACAACCAAATGAATGGATAATTTTCCATGTCGGTGTTCTAAGTGCTACTCTTAAAGAGCAGTTAATTCAGAGGAGTGTTGGGTGGACTGAGATATACCATATAAGTAACTAAAGCACACTTAGGAACCCTGACATTCTTCTGCTTTCCTAGGAGAACGGGAGTCAGAGTTAACAAATTAATTTTAAAAAGGCTCTGAACAAGAATTTTATCAAATTACCACTTTGATTTTGCCTGCTAGGATGTCATAACCTAGAATCTCATCGCTTAATATATAACAGTTTAGTTTAACTGAGGCATTTTTCAGCCTATGAGACCAAAGTGACATCTAACAAACTGGTCTTATTAGAATTTGCCTGTATGGGAGGCTATCGCACAGGCAGCCAATTCAACAAGAAATATTAATCATCCTCTTCCTATCAGGTGGGTCAAGATAGGCTAATTCCCTTTTTATTGAAATCATCTTTTGATTATTTTCCTTCAATATGCCAGCTGTTTTTTAAATGTCCAAAAGGTATGGAGACGTTGTGAGCCAGTTATAGTTAAAAAGAAAATAGGCAGAAGGAAAATAAACAAACATACTTTCTATTTTGTATATTTTGAATACATTTGTAAATCAGTATTTATAATGACTTGAATGCTCTGAAAAGATATCCTTTGAAAATCAAATAGAATAACCATAGAGGGAGCAATGTATGCAGCAGTAGCAAAGTGGGTAATTTATCTCTTAGAGAAAAGACTTCAGCTTATATCATGCTGAGACTGCCAAGCAGAGGACGATTTCGAATGGTATTTTTGGGGCACGCACTGTTTCATTAAGTAGTAAGTGGGAAGCAGCAAAGTCATTTAAATATTCCAAATTAAACATTTCCATAACATTTTCAAGTTAAAAAAAATGAATCAAATTGCAGCAATTCTACCATATTCAAACAACAGACAGGCTATTGAATTCTTGTTAGAATCTTCAAAAGGAAGAATTTGAATTATTCCACAATAAAATTTGCATAAAAATGTAACAATGACATTGATGTTTATAAAGAGTATCAAATAATGTCAAAACATAATACAATTTCATGATGCTTCCTTTTTTTTTTAATAAAACACATTTGATTCCCAATTATTATTTATACCACGCAGCTTCCTTCTGTGAAGATAGCACTCAAACCAATTAAGAGCATTCTCTTTCAGCCACATACACTGGAGCTTTTCAATCAACAAAATGAGTCCACTGAGGAAAAGACTTACAGAATTACAAACAAAGCTGATGCAGAAAAAATGTTTTAAAGTACTAAAACCAAGTCATTAAGCACTTCATATGTTGCTGTAATGATGAAATGCAATGCGTAAGTCTAAGGAGCAAACTCTGCTGCCCTGATGCAAAACCGTATCTGCACACATCAGAACAGTGATTAAATATTCTGCTGCTCCCATACGTTTGTCTCTGGTTTTCCACAGTATTCAATCTCTCATCTCTCTAGCAGGTATCAGGATTTAGTTAATGACACAGCAGAGGGTCTTAGGGGTTTGCTTGTCTTTGTTTTTGATAATTTTGAAAGTAGTTATTTCTTCTTATGCTTCAACTTTTGTGGCCATAATAAAATTTTATTCACGCATTAGAACTTTACAAAGGAAATATGAAACCTGGTATATGGCTTTTAAAAATATTTTCAACTTTAAAAACATCAGTTATGGTTTTTAAAAATGATATTGGGACTCTATATGAGTGTTTCCATCTCTGTGTATTCTTTCCTCTCAGGACTTTGAAAAGAAAATATTTTGCATACAGTTAAAATCTTTCCATAGTTTTAATCCTGTAGGGGCTTACCTGCCCTGGTCTGGCATTTTCACATACAAAAGTGTCATAGAACACAGCAAACTGTGGGGCATTGTCATTAACATCCAAAATTCTCACAAAAACAGCCACGCGTGTTGTCTCTTTGGGATTGTCTAGAAAAGGGGAAGGAAAATATTGTTTAGGAAGATAAATTTGTGCAACAAATTTAATTTATATAGGCATCTTGTGGATATTAAGTGCTCACATACAAATAAGCATTGCAATCATTCTACTAACATAATGAGAAAATGCAATAAAGAAAATTACTGCAGAGCCTAATTAAGTAGTCATGAACTCGGTTATTATTGGGCACAAGGGTACTATTATTATTTTGGAAAATCATGTTAAAAGTACAAGCCAGTATAATTGAGTTTGCACTATATTTGTGTCCTTATTGTCCAAATATATAAAATAAGAACACTTATTTATTAAATCCTTGTTATACTTCATTATATCATTTAATTTTTACCTTTTTTTGGATGAAGAAATAGTTTTTTTGTGTGTTTGTTTTTGTTTTGTTTTGTTTTTTTGAGCAGCAGCAAGATTTATTGCGAAGAGCAAAAGAACAAAGCTTCCACAGCGTGGAAGGGGACCCGAGCGGGTTGCCCAAAGAAATAGTTTTAAATAAATTGGTAACTTATCCAAGGTCCTTCGCTCGTAAGTGGTAACTGTTATAAAACCTATGTTTGTGACTACTTTTATCACCAAAATGTATTTCAACAACTGCGGTCAAATTTCTGTTTGAAAATTTTATTATATGGCTACTTATTTTACAAACTAGTTGGGAAATTTATGCTGAAATATGAAGATTCAAATACTTTATTAATATAGTTATTGCTGGTACCATCTCAACATTCTAGCTCAATTTTGCATTACAATCTATTGTCACAAATTAGCTCAGTAGTAAGAAATAGCATACTAATCATACCTTTTGCTACAAATGCTGAAATCAACAGCATCAAAGTTCTCACATAAAAAGATGCATTTCTGGCTGGGCAGGATGGCTTATGGCTGTAATCCCGGCATCTTGGGAGACCGAGGCAGGTGCATCACTTGAGGTCAGGAGTTCGAGACCAGCCTGGCCAACATGGTGAAACCCTACCTCTATAAAAAAATACAAAAAATAGCCAGGTGTTGTGGCAAGAGCCTGTAATCCCAGCTACTTGGGAGGCTGAGGCAGGAGAATCACTTGAACCCAGGAGGCGGAATTTGCAGTAAGCTGAGATCGTGCCACTGCATTCCAGCATGGGTGACAGAATGAGATTCCGTCTCAAAAAAAAAAAAAAAAAGATGCATTTTCAAACTTGTTTTGATATGTAAATTAATAAAAATATAAATACCACTTTATTTAGCTTAGCTTTGAGTAATAACCCTGTATTGGTTATAATTGCATTTTTTCTATTATAGATTTTTCCAGGCACTTATCCTAGCTGAGAGTGTGTTTACATTTTAAATTCAGTTTATATTCATCAGCTTTTATGATATCAATATCTCAGTCTTTGGATACAGTTAAACTTCTGCGTACATTTTGGAAAAGTAAAGCTGAAGAGCAATATAATGCAATAAAGACTATAATTAGCTGAAAACAAAACAAAACAAAACAATAGCAGAATAGCTAGGGGACAGCAGCAACCTTATTAAATGGTCTCAACCAATATGGGCTGTGGATATCATTTTGCCTTGTAAAATTTATCTGACGTCTTAAGGTAATCTAAATTATTTTCAGATACAAAGGTAAAATATATTGTCACATACAAATAGGAAGTATACTACTATTAAAAATAATTTATATCCCCTTGTTCTCTCCATATAATTGAATGTTACTCCAGTATTAAAATCAGCACTTTAAAAAATGATATATAAGAATAGACTGCTTAGCAGGGATATATTTACAAGGCTGAGAGAGAATAAAGAAAGTCAGACAGAATCGAAGTGTATTTATCCCTCTTTGCAAGAGAAAATTTAAAATGCATCCTTTCTTCACCAATCCTTTTAAGTCTTACTGCAGTCTTCTGAACCCACGTGGATTCAGTTGTCTGGTTCTAACTTCTTATTTGCTAATATGTTGTTGCATATTATCCACTTGTTAGTGTACCAGGAGGTTTACAGTTCAGGCCCTGGAGTCTAACATAGCTGCTGCTTTGATTCCCAAGTTCACCACTCATTTGTTATGTTACTTTGGCCAATTTACTCCATGTAGTGAATGCCCTGGTTTACTCAATATAAATCAAAGTAGAACCTCTAATCTCACAGTTACTTGTAAAATTAGGAGTTAATGCGTGAAAATTTCTTATGAAAGTATCAGTTTGATGATCAGGACTCAATATGCGTTGACTATAATCATTACCATCATCTTTATTATCATTATTATATCTTCTTCCTTTTCTTATGTTACTTAAAAACTTATGCTTTCTCCACATAAAGTATCCACCTAATAAAAATACATTAATTAGCCTTCCTACCATTCATGTGAGTCTGAAGAGGTGTGCATTTGAGAAGAAGTGGAGAGAGGAGGAAAAAAAAAAAAGGAGAAAAATGCTATCTCATTATTTTCCGCTTCCTCTCTGCCAGACCATTTGCTAATACCCAGAGCCGTGGGGTTCTCTACAAATGGACTTTTGCTATCTACTTGTTGCTATGGAGAAAAGTGGGAAGGTATGCTTTTTCCATATTTTCTGGAATGTGCTCTTTACCCTAATTATATAGTGAGTGGACATAAGCAAAATATTTCCTTTCAATAAAAAGTCTTGACATAAAAATAACCCTTGTTGGTAACAATTCACTTTCTAATGATGCCACAGAGCCAGGAGAGACAAAAGTTTCATAACTAAAAAATTCCATCGTCAGCCCCTTCCCTAACACAATATAGAGATTCTCCAGGGTGTTTACAAATAACTCAAGGCTCTTAAAATCAAAAGCTAAATCCACAGGGATGAATGTGCTTTGTAAAGCATCGAGCCTGGAGCCACCTATTCAAAAAACAGTGCTTACACTAGTCTTTTTTGCGGGCAGATGATGTCGCTTATGTATAAGTAAAAGTATAAAGTGTTCCAAGGAAGAATCAAACTGAATAGCAGCTGGCATATATTTACCACCTGAGTTTCTCTCAAAGTTCTTCAGGGAAACACTACCGTAGCAAGAAGGTATCAGCAATAAAGGATCTTAAAATATATGTCCTAAGGTGAAGCCATGACGATGCATCCACGGGCCTTTTCATCCCCCCAAACGGAGAAATTTTAAATCATTATCTAGAAATCACAGGCATTAGAAAAATATAACTGTTTTACCTGCTTTGGGTAATAATTTCTATGAATAAGAACTACGGTGTAGATAATGAAGTTCTTTAGTCATAAACTTAATTCTATTGTCCACAGAACATATTGCAATTATAGTCAAATTTTCAGATGTAGTGAAAGGAGCTCTTTGGTTTCTATAACAAATATGCCCTAAAATCACAAGTTTATTATTAAGTCATTGATTCTGACCTTAATTTTAGATGTTTTATTCTCCATATGGTTTTTTTTTTTTTTCTTTTTGAGACGGAGTCTCGCTGTGTCGCCCAGGCTGGAGCGCAGTGGCGCAATCTCAGCTCACTGCAAGCTCCGCCTCCCGGGTTCACGCCATTCTCCTGCCTCAGCCTCCCGCGTAGCTGGGACTACAGGTGCCCGCCACTACGTCCGGCTGATTTTTTGTATCTTTTTTAGTAGAGACAGGGTTTCACGGTGTTAGCCAGGATGGTCTCGATCACCTGACCTCGTGATCCGCCTGCCTTGGCCTCCCAAAGTGCTGGGATTACAGGTGTGAGCCACCGCGCCCAGCCTCCACATGGCATTTTAAAATATTTTTGAGGAAGAAAAAGAGGAGTTATTCCATGATATGATGCACTAAATAATTACCTGGAGTGGTGCCTGCCATATGATCTGATATATTTGTATGGAATGTAGAATTAAATGATTAGAAGCAAGGCCTTAAAACATATTGGTAAGAAGTACATTTGAACGTTGTGTCCTGCTCAGGGCGTGATGTATGACACACTTACTGTAAAGCCAGAGTTTAAAGTCTAGTAGAAAAAATGCCTTGTATGCTGTTTCCCTCTCATCCTCGTTGCATTTAATGCCCAGAACAGAATAATGGGATCCTGACTGTTTGTGGTTTGGCAGGTAGGCATTTTTGGCAGTTGTTCTACAGATTGATTTTATTTGAGGACAAAAAAAAGATTCAGTCTTTTAAAAAAAGAAGTAATTGGCTTAGCTTTTTACAGAACTGTAATTACTTCAACTAGCTTTAGAAGTTAAATCTCACAACATATCTGTAAGGGAAAATGCAATTCCTTGTTCACTAGGCTTGAATAAGGATATTGAATCAAGCAGAGAGCACAATCATGATTCTGAAATGACCAGATTGGATCATGTTAGGTACATCTAACTATGGGGATGTGGATACAGATAGAAATAAAAGCTTTCCTTAAAAGAAAAACTTGGAAATATTTAGTTAGCCTTAAGTCAAAAGCTAAATCCACAGGGTATTTAGCTTTTATATGCCATATATAGCAATTATATGGAGAGAACAAGGGGATATAAATAGATATTTATATCTCACTATGAAAAAAATGGATCATTTGAAATTAATCTGTATTTCAGGGGCAGATGTAAGAAAGACGCTAAATCTATTACTTTGTCCTGAAGCTTGTAGTTCATTGCTGATGATCTGTCTAGCCTAATTCAATTGTTCTGGGACACTTGGTGATTTGGCCCCATCCAATCCTTTGCCTTCCAAAGCCTGTAGTGGTTACTTCAAATAAATAACTTCACCTTGATATGTGTTTGTGGATTCAGCTTAGTATTAGAGATCTAAAATTTATGGGCTTAATTTTTAAAAACGATTCTGTCCCTAATTAATGCTTATTTTAAAAACAGGTCAAGAGTTGCTCTACACCTACATCACAACATGGGAATTAGAAAATTTGAACAGGTTTGCATGTACATGTGCTGGCAGGGCTGGCTTCATGGGCATGTGACCCAAGCAGTTCCACAGGGCCTTACCCTTAAAAGAGACTCTTGCACGTTTTAATGCTCCATCTCACATTTCTTAATTTACTTTTAACAAACACCTGACATTTTCATTTTATAACAGGCCCCATGAACTGTCCTAGTATGGGCAAGAACTTTCTTATTAGAGACAAATGTGGTTTGAATCCATCAGGTTTTAGTGAATAAAATTTTGTAAATTAGCTATGGAATTAAGTAATGAATCTAGAAATGACATGGTTTCAAATCTCAGTTGTGCTACCTCTGACATTATAATTTTGGACAAGTTACTAAAGTTCCCAGAGCCTCAGTACCTTCTCTGTTAAATCAGGTTAATAAAAATATTAGAAGAAAATACATTCTTTTTTTTAGAATGACAGCTGGCATATATGATTAAATGTGAACTCTAATTAACAATATGTACCTGGGATTCCTCATCTGTAAAAGAGAAGTAGTAATATCTACCTACAGGCTTGTTCGTAAGATTAAATGGTATCATATGCATCCAGCATTTAGCATAGATCCTAATTATTAGTGTGCAAGTGACAAATGTAATACTTTTAATTTTTCCACAAATGATAATATCTTTAGTCTATAATTCAAGCTCATTTTTATTAGTTAATATTAAATATACATTTATACATACAGAAAGGTGGCAAAATATGCCATTTTGGCATAAAGATTATTTTGAGTTAAAGGTACGCAAAAAAAAATGAAAAACAGCAGATGTAAGAAGGGTGCTCTGCTCCTCCCCTTTTCTTCCTGAAAGCAGGAGATAAAACCCCCATATAGAAGATGTCCTCTCTATACCAGAAAAAAAGTAACATTCTTATCATCAAAAATGGGAAGTGAGGCCAAGAAAATTCCATATAAATGATTCAGATATTGGTAACAAATTTTTATCTTCATTCATGCTTTCCACATACATTTAATGACATTTTCACTATTGCCTCTCTTTGCCATCCTAGTATAAAAACATTTCAGTTTTGCCACGTCATTGGGTCTTTCTTTATGAGAGCTCCCGTGTCATGTAAAATTTATATTAAATGCTTTTCTCCTATTAATCTTTTTTTTTTTTTTTTTTTTGAGAGACGTAGTCTTGCTCTGTCGCCCAGGCTGGAGTGCAGTGGTGCGGTCTCGGCTCACTGCAAGCTCTGCCTCCTGGGTTCACGCCATTCTCCTGCCTCAGCCTCCTGAGTAGCTGGGACTACAGGCACCCACCACCACGCCCGGCTAATTTTTTGTATTTTAGTAGAAAAGGGGTTTCACTGTGTTAGCCAGGATGGTCTGGATCTCCTGACCTCATGATCCGCCTGCCTCGGCCTCCCAAAGTGCTGGGATTACAGGCGTGAGCCACTGCCCCCGGCCTGTTAATCTGTTTTATATCAATGTTATTATGAGGCTCAGCCAAAAACTCCAAGAAGGCAGAAATAAAATTTTTGCATCTTCTACCAATATGTATAGGTATCCCTCTATGTATCAATGTAGGAAATATTGAAAAGAAGTATAAGTGCTGAGAAAATTACAACTCATCTGTCCAATGAGAACGAATTACTTTTAATATAAAATAAAACCTATAAAATATGTTAAACTACATAAAATATATAAACATAAACATATCTAGATATATGTTAGATACATAAAATTCATCTTACTGATTTCAGCAGCAATAACAGTAAGATTATGCCACTGAGATAGTTCACGGTCAAGAGGTTTTGATGTATAAAGAGATCCATTTCCTGAATGAATGTTAAAGATTCTGTCAAGGTCAGTATGGCGATCCAAGGAAAATCTGAAGGTGGAGGGCAAGAAAAAATACATGGTAGCATTATTAATAGTTTGAAGGAAAAAATAGTGAAATGCAAAGACACACGTATCACTGATAATTACAGGAGAGAACACAGTGCTGATCTGGAATGTAGATTGTTTGAATGACTTTTCCTAGTTGCACACATACATTCTCCTCAAGGCATAAATTGGTACTTTGCTCTGCATTTAAATGCTATTCTTCTGAATCCTTGTGTTATTTAAATTGTTGTCTATTGTCATATTCATTCAACTGACTTTGATTTATTTTGTCACAAAACAGTTGGAATTACAGACTGTTACATTGCCAACTGACTTTATTTAGTTATTGGAAGTTCTGCTGAAGAATAATACAAAGATTCATTGCAAAAGATTATTCCCAGAAGCTATGTGTTGTTCTTAGAAAATTGGAGACAATGTTAGTTTCATCAAAGTAATAGACTATCAACTTATTATGGTGTTTAGTAGCTTCATGATATAATACCCATGTAGCTTCAGTTTCCTAGCCATGTGTATCATTATTATACACATTGCTTTTAACTTGAGATATTTTAAAAATAGAAAAGTCTGGATGGCCGGGCACAGGGGCTCACGCCTGTAATCCCAGCACCTTGGGAGGCCCAGGCGGGTGGATCATGAGGTCAGGAGTTCAAGAGTAGCCTGACCAATATGGTGAAATTCTGTCTCTATTAAAAATACAAAAATTAGCCGGGTGTGGTGGCACGTGCCTGTAGTTCCAGCTACTCAAGAGGCTGAAGCAGGAGAACTGCTTGAACCCGGAGGCAGAGGTTGCAGTGAGCCAAGATTGCGTGCCACTGCACTCCAGCCTGGGCGACAGAGCAAGACTCCATCAAAAAAAAAAAAAAAAAGGAAAAGAAAAGAAAAGTAGTTTGGGATAAGAGTTTTTAATATATCTGTGTTTTTAATATATCTGTATCAAATAAAGTCAAATATATGCATTTGAAAAACAACAGCAAACTGTCCTGCAACTTGATTGCCAGCATGGTGTGCTGGGTGTCATTTTAAAGCCTAAAACTAGATTAACTTTCTGGTTGATGTAGTTTAAATAGATCCCATTGTCTTTATCAAACTACATATCTAACATTCATATATTAAGAAAATCATTGTGTCTCTCCACTTGGAATAATTATTTTATTACTGAAAGATCTAACATAAATTTCACCTATTCCTTGTAGCCTCTCATGATGATGTGAAGTGGAAGCTATTTGTCTCCTTCACTCATAAAGCAGATTTTACCACCATCTTTCCATTTATCACATTGTATTAGGAATTAATTTCATCTCACATCTCAAACAGACAATAAAACATGAAAACACCAAGCGTCAAACTCTACTAGTCACTTAATGAGTATTATTTGATTCTCATCCTGAGTCTTCTTTTCTAACAGACTGAGAACTCCTTGAGAAACATGTTAATATCTGATATGGTGATCCGCAAATATTTGTTAAATGAAAGAAAGAATGACCTAATTAATTGGCATTTTGGCAAAATAATAAGGTTCCCTACTTCTGTAGAAGTAAGACATAAAGCTGAAAATATAAATCAATTAAAGCGTCTGCTGTCATGCATCACTGATTTTGCTAAATCCATTTCATGTGTGTTCTTTCTTAATTATTTCTTGTAGTTCAGAATGAAGAAGTAATGACAAAATTTTGAACATTATGTGACATTATCTTGCAGATACACAGAGATCACAGCTCTTTTTCAAATATGATTCAAAGTATATAGTTTGCAATTCTGTATTGGAAAGTTATGTGTGTTAACTTTCATTTTCCTTTCTAAAATAATTTCCAGAACACACATTTTAAGAAAATCCCTTTGATTACTGTATTAACATTCACAAGATATGACACAATTTATAGCATGTCAAGTATGATCCTTCCCACACTAGTAAGGCTATTCTATTTTTTTAATATATACATTCTATCCAAAGAATGACATCCAAGAATATTCATTAAATTTTCTACATCAAATTAGTATAAAGTCAAAGTATACAGCAACTTTAATGGTATACCCTCTGTCATTGATAAGCAAGGGAGTGATTATTTTTGCTATAATATGTATAATATGTACAATATTATACCTAAGAGGATTATAATATACATATACATAATATAATATACATAGCAGGAATATAATATGTATAATAATATACACAAGAGGATTCTTTCCTCCTAGTCTTTGGACTTGCATCCTCATTAACCATTTTATTTTAAATATCCACAGATATATTTTGACATATAATAATTATATGTCTGTAGGAGGATTTAAATTCTATTTCATTGTGTGGAGAAATACCTTGGTATTACAATTTAAGTATGACACTTGATATACATTTAGATAACAATATTATATTTTATTTTGTAAAGTCTACTTTAAACTCTGAAACAGAGAAGATAGCCTGCTAACCTTAGAATCTCTGCCAAGAAAATGCTTGGTAAATATTTAATGAAGAAAATTAGGCCTGTGTATTGGTTACATAAAACTTTCAAAGGAAAAAGAAAAAAAAACACAAGGAATGCAGCAATATAGATGTTAGTAAATGAATTGGGGAAGAGGCATTTATGGGAATATCATGCTGGCATGTACAGGTTTCTTCTGCCAATATGTAACCTGTGATGCTGTGTGTGAATATAAGAAAACATATTTGTGTGAAATTATAGAAATAAAAAGTAACATAGGTATTCATAAAATACATGATATCACTTGAAGATATGGCAGACCCTATAGAATTTTTAACTGGTTCAAGTCATATGGCATATAAAATTAGAAGTTTCCTGCATGCGCTATGGCATATGTAGAAGAAAGATAAGAGTGCACTCAGAAAGTGAACAATAACCATCTGAACTCATACTTGACTGGTTCCGAAAATTAGCCTGCAGAGATTTAGAAAACAAATGAAATCCAAAATACAAGATGGACTAATGGATTATAGTAACTGTTCATTTTAATGCTGAATAGTGTATGTCAATATATGTATTTCTTTAAAGTAATAGAACAAAAGTGTCATTGAAACATTGATTCTTTTTCATTTTCAGTTTATCACATCTCTTCTATTTTTAAGCTGTCATAAGAAGGAAAACAAGAATTGAAAAGACTCATCTTTCTAGAATGTTCTCATGTTTTTTAAAAAAGGCAGAATAAATAAATAAACATAAAACAGAATCCTCTCAACTTTGATGGCTATGCATTAGGGGAGTTTCTAAAATCATAATATAACCCACATTGCAGCATTGCAATTACTTTTTTCTTTTTTTACGAAGACAGGGTGTTGCTTTGTCACTGGAGAGCAGTGGTGTGAATAAAGCTCATGGCAGCCTTGACCTCCTGGGCTCAAGTGATCCTCCTGTCGTAAACCTCCTGAGTAGATGGGACTATAATTGTGCACCACATGCCCGGCTAATTTTTTAATTTTTTGTAGAGACGGGGTCTCAGTATGTTCCCCAGGCTGGTTTCGAACCCCTGAGCTTAAGCAATCTGTCCAACATGGCTTCCCAAAGTGCTGAGATTACAGGTGTGAACCAGCACATCCAGCCTACTTTATAACTGTTAAAACTTCTCTCATTCAACCTTACCTTTTATTTAATAACTTGAAAGCACAAATAAAGTAGATTGGTTGCACTGTAAATGCAGAGTTGACATAGTACCCTGGGTCTGTACTAGGGATCAGAACAATAAACACCATAAGGAGACAGGCAGGTGTAACAAGCAAGGTTTCAGTCTAAAGGGCATGATAAAAATAAGAAAACCATGAAGCTTGTGCATGCCCTGCCCCAAAAACATTCAGAGGCAATTTACTAGAAATGCCTGTGCTCACCATATTTGGATACAATTGATGGAAGGACTCTTGTATCTTTCATTGCATTAAATATTTTAAATAGAATTTCTTGATCTTTATATGTATTTCAACTGTTTTTTTTTCATTTTAAATAACATTTTGTTTTCTATTTTTTTTTTTTTTTTTGGGACAGAGTCATGCTCTGTCACCTAGGTTGGAATGCAATGGCACGATCTCGGCTCACTGCAACCTCTGCCTCCCGGGTTCAAGTGATTCTCCCGCCTCAGCCTCCTGAGTAGCCACCACGACTGGCTAATTTTTTGTATCTTTTGTAGAGACGGGGTTTCATCACGTTGGCCAGGCTGGTCTCGAACTCCTGACCTCGTGATCCACCCGCCTCGGCCTCCCAAAGTGTTGGGATTACAGGCGTGAGCCACCGAGCCCAGCTGTTTTCATTTTTAAAAGGCACACTTACCTAATGGGGCTGGAAATAGAATCTGGGTCCCTTGCCATTACAGTACCAATGATTGTGCCCACTTCAATGTCTTCATGAACTTCAAACAGATAGGAGGACCTACTAAAAACGGGAGGTTCGTCCACATCTTCTATAGAGATTTTCACTATGGTAGTATCTTTAAATGGTCCTAGGTAATAAAAACGGGGATCTACATGGGTGTTTTCTGCTTCGACTTTCAGAGTATAAAGTCTTCGGCTCTCATAGTCGAGTGGCTGTATAAAAAAATAAACCATCAAATTAGAGTGAGGGAAATTGGATGATAGGCTCCCACCCAGTTACAATATGATTTTTGAGTTGTGGTTGAGTTCTCTTACACAGTTCATTAATTATAAATAAAAAAGACTAACACAAATAATATAATCTTCATGTTTCATTTAGGATTCAACTTTTACTTTTTACGCATTCAATTAGTAAAACTTTGGAACATAGGAAATTGAGACTTTAAACCTTGGAAAAATTGGGATGGAAGTTGAAACCTATCTTAAAGGTGGTACCATTACAAAAAATGGGCTAATGGATGTTGTATGTGTTTGCGTGTGAACGTGCATGTGCAGAGGTGTTAGCTACTGCTAAATTTTTCTAAGTAAATACACGCAGTTATTTTTTACATCTATGCTGTGATGTTTCCATTCAATGTAATGGGCTTATGACATTATAAAAACATTATGAAATCTTGGAGACTAATATACAACTTTCAAGTTATGTCAAACATTCAAGATAAGAAAAACCTTCTGTAATAAGAAAAACTTTTGACAGTAATTTGGTAAATAAGTTACATGTTGAAACAAAATACCTTAAATATTCATATAGTTTAACTGTATGAAATCAGAAGTATAAAATCAACTATTTTCTATCTCACCTATTCTGAAATGTATGTTTTGTTAACAGATAAATGACATTATTAGTTCAGATTCCCTCAAGCTTTTATTTTGGTTTCAAAAAGAACAAGATTCTATTTGTATTACTGCTGCTGTCTGGTCTTAAAAATGACAAGACAGCTGCTTTCCCATTTGCTAGTCACTGTCCATTTAATAACAGTTGGTTTTGTACTTTGGACCTTGCAAAAGTATCTCAGGATAGTTTAATTATTAACTAATGCTTATGTAGTTACTGTAGGTATGGCATTTCATTAGGACCTAAAGTTTAATGTGCCTTATTTTTTTTCTCATAATGATGGCACTGATGCTACAATAAAAAACAGGTTACCTTTAGATTGTATCACTGAGCATATGTTAGCAGAAAAGTTTAATTTATATAGCAGAAGGGAAAATGTGAACAATTAAATTATGTTCCAATCCATGCTGTCTCTTTTATTAGTAACTCTAATTATTGCTTCATGATCTGGATAGATGGCATTGGACTTTTTATACCTCCAACTGGGATGATATATTGCCATTATTAGGTATTAACTACACATTTTAAAATAAAACAATGTGATTATGATGGGCTTTTATTAATGTGGCTTAGAAATATGATCATACATACATTAACTTGCCTTTTATATTTTCTAAAGTTTCAGGTTTCATGTCTCAATCAACCAAAACACGTGGTCAAAATTTTCAAGGAGCTCTTTGGCTTTCTGTCTTTCTTGTATGCACAGTATAAATTACATTGTTGAAAAATTAGAGTAGGATTTCCCAATGGATAATTCATGAGCAAAGAATATATAATGCAATCCCTACTCCTGAAACACACAGATACTTATTTATATGGATGCTGTGCACCTTTTTCACAGTTATGATGCCTTCCTGTGTGTCCTTCTCAGTCACGATGTCAAACATATCAGTACCGTCACCATCAATAATTCGGTATTCTACTTCAGCATTTTTCCCAGTGTCAGCATCAGTTGCTTTGACACTTCCAATGGCTGTGCCAACTGGGGAGGATTCAAGAACTCGAAGATGAATAGTGTCTGTAAAGTATAAAGAAAAGAAGAGAGAGACAGAGAGAGAGAGAGAGATTTCTCAATAGAATAGCCAAAAGCAAAACATGTATGATGCAATATAATAGAACTTAAACTATAAATCAGATGTTGACAAATGATGAATACACATAATATGGATAATATTAAGGTCTAGGAACTTCCGCGGCTTTTGTCTGCGCATATTATGAATAGTAAGAAACAAATCCTAACAGTAGGACAAATTCTGGTTTAAAAATGAGTATGTTCATAAAAAGAAACGAGTTCATATCTTTTGCAGGAACATGGATAGAGGTGGAGGCCATTATCCTTAACACACTAATGCAGGAACAGAAAATCAAATATCACATGTTATCACTCATAAGTGGGAGCTAAATGATGAAAACTCATGGACACAAAGAGAGGAACAACAGACACTGGGGCCTACTTGAGGCTGGAGGGTGGGAGGAGGGAGAGGAACAGAAAAACAATAATTACTGGGTACTAGGCCTATTACCTGGGCTATGAAATATATATCTGTACAACAAACCCCCGTGACACAAGTTTACCTGTGTAACAAACCTGCACATGTACCCCTGAACCTAAAATAAAAGTTAAAAAATATTAACATGTTGTCTCTTTATTTTATTTTATTTTTTGAGATGGGCGTCTTGCTATGTTGCCCAGGCTGGTCTGAGCTCAAGCTATCTTCCCATCTTAATCTCTGGGATAGCTGGGATTAGAGATGCAAGCAACTGCACCCACCAAGCATGTATTTTTTCATTGCATAGGACTGCTTTGAGTGCAGATATGTATTTATGTGTGTTTACACAATCACAACAAACCACAGGATATACACTGAATGTTTCTATTTAGTTGTTTTTACTATACTATATTTAGTTATTTACTACTCATACTTATTTCAACTGCATGGCAGAACATTACAAAATCCAGTGAAATCAGCCATAATGGGTAGGAATCCTATTTCTACTTGTGACAGCAGGAACAAAGGACAGTCTGTGGAAAAAATATAAAGATGCCCTTCGCAGTGTCAGAGTGAAAACACTCAATACTGACAAACTCCCATTCATTCCAGAGAAAAACAAAAATTTATGTTTTTGGTGTACCTAGATGTGCTTCCAGCATGAACAACCTCTACTGCTAATGAGATTTATGTTTCAGTACCTGATCATAAACTACATATTTCTGATGGATTAATCGACCTCAAGTACACTTCTGATTATAGCACCTTCTTGCTCATAAACCTTAAGCAATTCTCCTTAATATGCATAATAAAGTCCAGACCTCTTAGCTTGTCACAGTCTTGCCTGAATATATCTCTCCTGTATCATTTTGCATTTAGTCACTTCCATGAAAGATATGGACCAAACTGGGCTTTTCAAAGTTTTCTAGTCAAAACTTAATTTCCTGTATTACTATTTCTTCTTTCTTTCTCTCTTTTTTTTCTTTTCTTTTCCTTCTTTTTTCTTTTTCTTTTTTTGATGGAGTCTCACCCTGTCACTCAGGCTGGAGTGCTGGAGTGCAGTGACATGATCTTGGCTCACTGCACCCTCGCCTCCTGGGTTCAAGTGATTCTTGTGCCTCAGCCTCCCGAGTAGATGGGACTATAGGCACCTGGCACCACACCAGGCTAATTTTTATATTTTTAGTAGAGACGGGATTTTACCATATTGGTCAGGCTGGTCTCGTACTCCTGACTTCCGGCGATCTGCTCACCTCAGCCTCCCAAAGTGCTGGGATTACAGACCTGAGCCACTGTACCCGGCCCCTATATCACTATTTCTATATTTCTCATGCTATTTCTCTCACATAAAATTCCTTCCCCTTATCCTCATGTTATCATAATGCAGTTTACCAAATCTGAGAAAATGGCACTGTTCAAAGCTGACTGTTTGCTGGGCTATGCCAAGCCAAGGAGAGAGGCCTCAGAAAAAATGAGCCAGCAGACACCTTGTTCTCAGGATTCTAGTCCTTAGAATTGGGAGAAAATACATTTGTGTGGTTAAAGCCACCCATTCCGTGAGGCTTTGTTGTGGCAGCCCTAACAAATGAGTACAGGCATGTACATATGCTACATGTTGGAAGTCATTTCCTAAGAGGCATCATTAAAACTCAGTTTCCATCACACTGCAGTTGGTCCCTTAGCCTGTATCCTTCATTTTTTTTTATCTCTGGTAACACATCACTGAAAGCAACTCTCAACTCATTACTTTGCTACCATCTTATTGGTTCTCTTTGCCTTTGCTGATTCTTCTTGGAACACCTGTCCCCTGGATATTCTGATGGCTACCCTGTTCTCTTCCTTCAGTTATCTGCTCTACGGGGACCTCCTTAAGAGCTTTCACTAATAGCTTAACTGAAAATAGCCTTATCAAAAATAGTGCTCGCAATCACTTCTCCTATCACCCGTCATCACCAGGCATTCTATTATCTACTCACTTATTTGTACGGAACATAAGAATGTAACAGAAAACAGGCACTTAGTATTTTTATTTAAGAGTTCATCTGAGTGTAGTAGCCACCATATCATTATTTGTATATTATTTTATACAATAAAATAAATTATTTGTGTATTGTACATTATATAGAAGCTTCCTACCTAGTCTACTAGCTCCTATGCTTGGCCAAATCAAATCAATTCACACACACTCTTAGTCCACATTGTAGCCTTATTGCCCCTTAAAAACATTCATATTATCAAGCTTTACTCAGAGTTTCAAAACTCTTTGATTGTTCCCATTATACTTAAAGGAAAAAATCCACAGGCTGACCCATCATAATTTAGATCCTCTGTCCTGTCAGTTTCTCTCAAATTAATACTACCCAATTATCTTGGTCTCTTTTAGCTTTGTCACACAAACTTTTCCTACCTCAGCATTTTTTCCTTCCTTATGAAAGATTTTCGACACAACTCTGCCTGATAACCACATCCTCTTTTAATATAGCTCACTATGATCCTACCACAGCACATCATAAATTTTAACCTGTTGTTTGCAAGAACTCTCTTTAAAAAATTAAATTTTATACAAGTGGCACTTCAATAAATGAATTTATTACTCCTTAGCAAACGTGACCTTTCTAAAATACAAAAATGATATCACTGCCCCAATGAAAGCACTTATTGTTGATGTTGTGTTTAATTTCATTTGGTGTGTAAAGTCTTATAAAATTTGATTTCTGCTAAAATCTTCATTATTACTAGTATCTATTCTCAAAGCTACAGCAAGTAGGAAATGCAGCCACAATATTTTTTTCAATTAATGAGTTTTCAATTAAAAATTTTAAATATGAGGAATATTTAACAAAACAAATACAAATATGTGGATGGTTAGATTGAGATATATATACGACTTGAATAAATCATTTAGAGAGTACAGATTCTTTTAGAGCTGGCATGAAACATTTAATCCAATCTAACCAAATACTAAGTTATTACACAAGTTTAAATACATTTTAATAAACCACATTCTGCTAAATATTCTGATCATGCCACACTTAAATTAAAGGTTAACACAGAAAAGATAAACTCAAATCCTTATATTCCTGAATATTTTAAAAGAATAAAATTAAAAATAACAGATAATATTAAGATTGTGACTATTAGAAAATATTACCAATACTTATGTGCTAATAAAATTGAGTACTTAGCCTTAGTGGAAAATTCCTAAAAATAATTAAAAATAAACCAAAATCTACAAAAGAGAAAATCAAGTATGATTTAAAATATTTTACCCTTCCAAATCCAAAGAGTTCACTCAAACAGTTTTCAAGGAACATTCATGGAAAAGAAAATTCCAGTCTTACGCAAAGTCTTCTTGAAGAAAGAAAAGTGGGGCTCCTGTCATAACTCATGAGAATGGTATTACCCTGATATAAAACCAGACAGGAGAAGAAGAGTCCAGTGGGCATATAGTGTGGTCAAAATTCAGGCTGTACCACATGGAAATGTATAATATTTAATAAGTTCATTTAAAAATTTTTCAGTTTACAATCACTTATGTAAAGTTTAGTTTATTACAAACACTATTCTAATCATTTTACTACTAACTAAATTTCTGACTTTGTTCAAATTTCATCTTGCCATTAAAGTCATTCTTCTTTTCTGGAGATGTCACTTTGCATTTGATTGTCATGTCTCCTCACTCTCCTGCAATCTGTGAGAATTCTTTAATCTCTCTCTTTCATGACTGATATGGTTTGGCTGTGTCCCTGCCCAAATCTCATCTTGAATTGTAGCTCTGGCAATTCCCACGTGTCATGGGAGGGACCTGGTGGGAGGTAATTGGATCATGGGGGCGGGTCTTTCCAATCCTGTTCTGGTGAGAGTAAGTCTCATGAGATCTGATGGTTTTATAAAGGGGAGTTCCCCTGAGCAATCTCTTTTACCTGCAGCCATGTAAGATGTCCCTTGCTCTTCCACCATGACTGTGAGGCCTTCCCAGCCATGCCTAACTGTGAGTCAATTAAACCTCTTTCCTTTATAAATTACCCAGTCTCGGGTATGTCTTTATTAGCAGCATGAAAACAGACTAATACAATGACCCTGACACTTTTAAAGAATACTTGTCAAGTTACTGTGCAGAATCTCTTTCAATTGAGGGCCTGTCTGATATGTTCATGTCATTAGATTAAAGTTATGCATTTTTGTCAAGACTATCACTGAATCAGTCTGTTCTTAGTGTATTATATCATAGCAGGGAGTATCCGATGTCAATATGTCTCAGGACTGATGATCTTAAGTCAATTAAGGTGTTTCTGCCAGTTTTCTCCTTTGTTAAGTTACCATTTTTTTCTTCATAATTAATACATATCTTGGTGAAGATATTTTGAGTGTACGCAAATATCCCATTTCTCCTAAAAAAAATGCCCACTAATTTTAGCATCAATCAGTGATCTTGCTGGCAACAATTAATACTGCCATTTACTAATAGTGATTTTCAATTTTTTTCATTCAGTTCCACATTTATTATTTGAAATTCTTCTACAAGAAAAAGCTGTCCCTTCTCTCTCATTTATTTTTACTTATGCTTTTATTTATTTAGATCAGTAGAGATTCAAAAACATTTATTTTATTTTATATTATTGATTAGAATCTAATAATATGGTTATTTATTGTTTTCTGCAAATCTTTCCAGATTCAGCCATTGGATGATTTTTTTTAGGTTGGCTCTGGTGCCTTTCCACATGTCTCCATCATTCTTTCAGCATCCTTCCTTAATTTCTGGCATCACAAAATGTTCTAAGTTCATCTTATATTTTTTGTGCCTAAGCCCTCAAATCAAACAAGTTTCCATATATGCCTGGTTGCTTCTGCTTGAGAAAGAACCATAATTGTTTAATATAGTGCAGTATTAAAAATTAAAACAATACATAACTCTTGCTTCATAATGTGTAAATATGTCAAAATATGTACACAAAAGTAATTATTTGTATTTGAAATAAATCTAATTATGTACTGAATATAAAAATCTAAATAACAGCAAGTTATTGTTAACATGTTAATTGACTTTCATTTTAGAAATCAACATATCTGCATCCTTGAAAAGGAATTTTGAAATCTGTGATTTTTAATATTAGTATTTAAAACTTTTCAGCAAAAGAAAAAATTCTCTACAAGAATAAAATGAAAGTATTTAAATAGCAACACTATAACATTAGAACTGATTATGCATGCTTTTTGTAAATTTATATTTGTAAAGTAGTCACACATTTTTGTTTAATCATTATTGCTGAAAAAGGCTTATAATTTCATTTCTTGGCATGAAACACAATTCTAATGCCCAAACACTGGTCAGTAAGACCGCTGTTTTCACATCGATATAAACTAAATTTTCTTAGAGATTTGCTTTTCAAAGTCTGAAGAATTGAAGGGAAAGTGGGAATACGATTTCTTCTTGAGACCAAAATTAAGTGAGATATCAAAGATTAATGGGATCACAGAAACATACAAAGAAACAAATCAACTTGCCTCCACTGGCCAACATTTAGAAAATTTGATAATCAGTAGGAGAATAATAATTCAGGTGATTAAAATACATTGAATCATATTTGGTTTTTGACAATGCAAGCTAAATAATTCAGTTCAATATCTTAGTGACAAACAATTAATATTTGTGGATTATATGTAAAGATAAAGATAGTTGCATGAAGGTAGTAAAAAAAACACAAGTCCAAATTGAAGGGAAATGAGAGCCTAGAGAAGTAAGTGAAAAGCTAAAAGCTTTTTTGGCCTGGGGATATTTGCCATTTTCACAACATTTATCTTTATTTTTATGGCCTCTTGAAGCAAGGAGGGGATAGACCAAAATCTAGGTTATCTACAAGGTTATTTACTGAAGCCGCAGATAGACTCCACAACAAACTAAACCTAACGAGCTTTGCACTAGGTTTAAGGGCGATCCAGATGTAAGCCACCCTTGACAACATTTTAGATTTCATAGTGTAGGCTCAGATAACCCTGGTAATATCTATTTTTACAGACATGGACAGCTTTAACTGCTAGGGGAGAGGGTGACAATGTGGTATCCACAATGGATTGGGAGGAAGGATCATAAAGCAGTCTAAAATTACTTGAGGGAGATTCTGCGTACAGACAAGAAAACCTCTAAGCTTGTCCTAACTAAGAGGACGTTTCCTGGCTGCTTTTCCACATACCTTTTTCTCTCAAGTGTCTTTTGCAAAAGTGAGGGGCATTAATATCTCTGAAACATCTATTATATAGCTTAGTGAGAGTATAGTTGTAAACATTTAGCTCATAAAGCCAAAAAGGAATGAAAAACGATGGCATTCGTTACCCTAGAATATAGAACAACACATCAAACGCATGTTGGAGAGAGAGACAGATATATATACACACCCACATATATACACACATACACACATATTCACATATATATACACACACATAAATATATTTATATATACATGCATATACATAAATATATGTAAATATATGAGTGTATATATACATATGTGGATATATAATGGACACTTTTACCAAGCTAATAAATCTTTAATATTTTAATGGAATACCTTATTCACCCTCTTTAGTAAAAATAAACTTTTGAAATTTTCCACTGAGGGCAAATTCAGTCCTGCCACAATGTTGCAGGTTTTCCTGCCTCCAAGATCACAGTATCTCCCCTTTCAATGAACATCATGTTTTTTTCCCCTGTTCTTTGCATGTCTCAACATAATGCTTGCACTGAAAAATATTAAGTCATATCTGTATACTAATAAAGTTATTTTATTGCAAAAGGCAGCTTTGACCTATATGGGAGAAGGGTTACACTGAGATGGTAATTTCTAAGTTTATCTTGCAAGGGACTAATTTTGATTTTTTGACACATGCACTTTTTTTTTTTTTTTGAGACAGAGTCTTGCTCGGTCACCCAGGCTGGACTGCAGTGGTGCGATCTTGGCTCACTGCAACCTCCATCTCCGGGTTCAAGTGATTCTCATGTGTCAGCCTCCTGAGTAGCTGAGATTACAGTTGTGCACCACCATGCCTGGCTAATTTTTGTATTTTTAGTATAGATAGGTTTTTGCCATGTTACCCAGGCTGGTCTGAAACTCCTGGCCTCAAGTGATCCACCTGCCTCAGCCTCCCAAAATGCTGGTATTACAGGCATGAGCTACTGTGCCCAGCCCACATAAAAATTTGAGTTAAAAATTCTCACTCTGCATCTTTTTTTTTGGTTTTCACCAGCAATCCTAAATTTATAAAATAATTTTTAGCAAAAGTTTAGTTTATAAAACAACGTAGATCAATGTTTTAATGATCTTCAGTTAGAAAGGGATTTCTAAAACAACAAAACAAAATTTAAAAAGATTGATAAATCAGTCTATATTCAAACTAAAACCTTCTATAAAATAAAGGCAATGTGCAGAAAGTTAATCATTATACAAATAAAGGGAAGAAGATAGTTTCAGCACACATATTTACAAATACAGTATGTTTAAAGATCCCGAAGAAAAGGCAGAATAACCTAGTAGAGAAATTAGTCAAGGATGTCGACAGAAAACAATTTACAGTGGAGGAAACATGAAAGATCAATAAACAGAGACAACTATCCTAAAATTAAACCAGGCAAACGCAAATTAAAGCCAAGATGTGATACCATTTTATACTTATGAAATTAATAAAAGTTAAGTCTGACAATCCCAAGTGTTAAAAGTATGTGGTACAATAAAAACTATTATGTAGAATTGATGGATGTTATATTTGACACAATGACTTTGGGAAATGTAATTTCCTAGAGCTGCTGTAACAGAGTAACAAAAACTAGGTGGCCAATAACTACAGAAACATACTGTCTGACAGTTCTGGAGGATACAAGTCTGATAAGGACGTACTCTTAGAGAATCTTCCCTTGCTGCTTCTGCTACTGGAGTTTGCTAGAAAGTCTTGGTGCCCCCCAGCTTGTAGCTGTATCACTACCATTGCATACCATCTCCTCCCTGTGTACTCACTTGGCCTCGCCTATTTCTGTGTCTTAATTGCTCCTTTTCATAAATATACCATTCATACTGGGTTACGGCTTTAACTCTAATAACCTCATTTTAACCTATTTTCTCTATTTCCAAATAAGCTCAAATTCTGTGGTACTGGAGGTCAGTAATTTGACATATGTGTAGACATAGGTCATATAGAATTATTGTTTGTAAAATGAAAAAAAGGAAGTAAACCAAAGTGTCAAACAGCATGAGAACAGATGAATAAATCATCGTATAATCACACATCTCAACATAATACAAAAGCGAAAAATGTGAGCTATACTTATATGGGAAAATATGGGTAAATCTTGGGAATATATTATTGAGTGAAAAAAAGCAAGTTTCAGAAAATGATGTATACTGTGATACTATCTTTATAAACCTCAAACAAGAAGAGCTCAACATATTTCTTAAGAATACACACATTCTACTATGAATATATACACACAGTTATATACACACACACCTCCCCAACTCCATCCCTTTCTGTATCTATCAGATAGTCTCAATGATCAGATACTATCACATGGTAATTAACTCTGGGCTATCTCAAATGAGAGGATGATGTATGTACATGTAAAGTATTCTTAAAATCTTTGTAATATATTTTTTCAGGTGGTGCTACTTATATTCTTTTGTATTTATTAAATACTACTAGAAAATTTAAAACAAACAAACACTTATACAACACAAATATATATATATATATATATTTTTTTTTTTTTTTTTTTTTTTCTGAGATGGAGTCTTGCTCTGTCACCCAGGCTGGAGTGCAGTGGAGCCATCTCAGCTTGCTGCAGCCACCACCTCCCAGGTTCAAGCAATTCTCCCATCTCAGTCTCCCAAATAGCTGGGATTACAGGCATGTGCCACCGCACCTGGCAAATTTTTTTTTTTTTTTGTATTTTTAGTAGAAATGGGGTTTCATCATATTGGCTAGACTCCTGACCTCAGGTGATCCACTGGACTCGGCCTCCCAAAGTGCGGGGATTACAGGCATGAGCCACCGTGCCTGGCCACAAATAATTTTCAAGTTGAGAATTTAAAGTATGGGTAGCATTCCTGGCACTCAACAGAAGCAAACACAGCTCTGCTATTTAAGATTTGAACAGGAAAACAAAAAACAGAAAAGCAACAAAAACTCAAACATACAAAACACCCCCAAAACAAAACAACCTCTAGCTGAATCCGATCAACAAAATGGCTAATGTTGGAGTCATCAGATGCAGAATAATCCACATACAAACTCACGTTAAATATGTTTAAAGAAGTAAAAGTTGGCCGGGTGTGGTGGCTCATGCCTATAATCCCAGCACTCTGAGAGGCCGAGGTGGGCGGATCACCTGAGGTCAGGAGTTGGAGACCAGCCTGACCAACATGGAGAAACCCTGTCTTTACTAAGAATGCAAAATTAGCCGGGCGTGGTGGTGCATGCCTGCATGCCTGACTAACATGGAGAAACCTCCTTACAAAATTAGCTGGGCATGGTAGCGCATGCCTGTAATCCCAGCTACTCGGAAGGCTGAGGGAGGAGAAGAGAATCGCTTGAACCTGGGAGGTGGAGGTTGCAGTGAGCCAAGATAGTGCCTTTGCACTCTAGCCTGGGCAACAAGCGTGAAACTCTGTCTCAAAAAAAAGAAAAAAAAATTAAAAGTTAGTATAAAAACATGACTAGACTATAACTCTAAAAAATGACTCAGCATATTTGATATTAAACCAAACTATTAAACTAAACATAACTGAATATTAAAAACATAATCATTGAATTTAAGAAAATAATGGATGGGTTAAAAAGATTAACATCATCCAACAAGAAAATAAGTGAGCTGGAGGAAAAAAGGAAGGAAGTAAATGTATTTAAAAACTGCTAAGTAGGCCGTGCCAGGTGGCTCACGCCTATAATCCCAGCACTTTGGGAGGCTGAGGCGGGCGGATCACAAGGTCAGGAGTGTGAGAGCAGCCTGGCCAATATGGTGAAACCCCGTCTCTACTAAAAATACAAAAATTAGCCTGGTATGGTGGCAGGCGCCTGTAGTCCCAGCTACCCAGGAAGCTGAGACAGGAGAATCACTTGAACCCAGGAGGCAGGAGTTGCAGTGAGCCGCAATTGTGCCACTGCACTCCAGTGGGCGACAGAGCGAGACTCTGTCTCAAAAACGAACCAAAAAAAAAAAAAAAAACAAAAAACTAATGTAACTGTGAGTGTTAAAAAAAGATTAAAATGTCAGTGACCTTTCAACAGCAACTCCTGATCCCACAAATTATTGAACAATATTATCAAAATTTTATGGTAACATTATTTTGAACCTTGAATGCTCACTTTAGCCACCGTATTATTTAAGTGTAATAACTCAATGAAGATGGTTTTAGATTCAGCATAGTCCCTTTGGACCTTTTTAAGGAACCTAGTAAAGAATGCATTCTAGGAACATAAGGGACTAAATCAAGTTTTAGGAATGCATGAGATCCAGAAAGCTCGAATCCAAAGCAAGAAAGTAAAAAAATAAAATAAAATAAAAAAGTCTGGGATGACAGGTGTTCCTAACTATGAAGATTAGCCAGCCTGTGCTGGAACCAGAATACTGAGGGCTCTAAGATTGCATCTTCAGGTCTGCCAAATTGAAGCAAATGCTATAGGGCTGCTCTCTAACAAATTTTCAGCAGCTGCCCACACAACACATCAAAAACACAAGCCTGTAATATCTCGGAAAACATAACCTTGCTAAAAAAGATCTAAAATATTCATCAGTTGAAAATAATTACTTAGGAAATAAAATGTCTGCCTTTTTTCTCTTTGACCTTTGGGAACAATGGTATGCTCTGTTATAAATTTTAGCACATGAGACCTAAATTTTACAGTTAACAGTATAGCATTTTTGAAAATTACACTAAAAAATCAGTTTGCGTCTTAAACAATAAAAAAATTTTGATACATTTAGTGCTGTAGTGAGAGTGCTCTTGGGACAGAAAGCCAAAGAAGGAGGTTGACAATGGTGAATGTTAAAACAAAATAAAGGCACACGCAAAGGAAACCTCTCATAGCATGGCATTTAAATATGCAAAGATAACTAATACAGAAAACGGGGATGGGGGGCAGAAAGGGAGGGTGGGGAGTGAAATTATATTTAGGGAGAATAGAATGATGTGTAACTGATGTCCATTTTCATCAATCATAAAAGCAAGTCAATGAGTAATGTATAAAAATATCTCAACAAATAACAAGAAGATATTAGTTAGAAAATTGTAGCTTAATACTAGATGAACTTAAAAGAGTAATAAAGTTGTTATCTGTGAGAATTAGAGCTATAGATGAGAATGGAATGGACGGCTTATTTTATATATGTATATATACACACATATAGGCATACATACATGCATTTAATACTCTGGTCAAAATTGTTTTTAAAAATTAAAAAATTTCCTAATGATAGAAGAAATAATCAGTTTATGATAAAAAATTACTATATCAATGTTCTCTCCTGAAAGAGACAAAACAAAAGATAAAAACATTCCTTTGTTCCATTAATTTTACTTTCACATGGAATTCATTGTGAATATTATCTCTGGAAATTTGTTCTCAAACATTTTATTTTTAGTTTGACTTCTTTGAGATTGTTTGATTTGTATTCTTAGGCACGTGCTTAGAATCTGAAAATATGTCTGCTTTAAACTTGCCATTATAGTTCTGGTCGAATATCCAAAATTATTTATTACTGTATTTTATTTTTCGATTGGTGCAGAGACAATATTTGTTACAAGGTGTATTTCATGTTTATGACAGTTAGTGTTTTTCATGTTAATTTTTACTACTTTCAAGACTTAAATGGGAAAGTGATCATGCTCCACTGGTTCACATTAAAATGAATCTACATTTTTAAAAATTTTACTGATGATACAATATAACTATATTGATGATCTATCAGTTCTTTTCCACAGTAATTTGTCTGAAGAAATATAGATGGGTTGTGCGTGCATGAATGCACATACGTACATTAATTTTTTTCTAAAGCACACATGCACATAAACACATTTATTTTTCCCTAAAACAAAAATTGATTATATGGCAACATCAGTAATTAATTCATTCAACAAATTTATATTCAGTTCCCTACATACAGAAGTTGATCATGCTTTCTCTGGAATTATGTTTATGCTCAGAAATCATTTTTAGGACAAGATTTATTGGGTCTATTTCAAAATTGAAAAGTGAATTTCTATATTTTAAATGTATGAAAGAGTGATTCATTCACACTTTCTAATTTATTTCTAAGATGAGTCTGTTGAATAGAAGTAACCTACTTTGTCAAGCAAACTGAAATTACTGATTGAGAACCAGCATGCTCTCCCTCCAAGGGTGTTTGCCATTTCGGGCAAGCAGTAGGCAGAGAACTAGAAAGCAGGCATAGATTGTTTATGCATACACTGACAAAGGCAAATGAGTGCTTAAGTTTCATTTCTCCTTAAAGACACCTATTTGCATGCTCCTTATTTTTTATCTTACAGTGATGAAGCTTTAATTATGTGGTATGCTTTCCTATCAATTCTAATTTATAGTTGTTTTAAATTCATTTCCAGGTGTCAGATTGAATCATCTGTTCCCTTTTAATGTTTAGGGAGATAAATATTTCTTCTTGCTGAGTACATTCTTAGTATGGTTACCCATTTAAGCACAAAGGCATGAATGTGAGAAGGAGAGAGGTAATTTCCATTTCTATATCACATAAATAAAGTCGTATTGAGCAAGTAAAAGTCTAGAAGGTAACATTGCAAAGAAAGCTTCCTAAGGACTGAGCAAAATGTGGGGCTACATAAATAAGTGCACTTTCATCCTGATACTGACAACCTCACACAACATCTGCACTGTCAGTTAGTAATGATTTCAAACAATTTTGATGCATTTATGGTGTTTTGCTATTTGAGGATGATATTCCTGGTCACTTCTTCTACCAAAATTTGATCAATAGGACCTTTGCACTTGAATATTTAAAATACTGCCAATTTGTGTACAAGAGTTAAAAATAATTGACAGCTCAACGTGAGTAAGCGACTTTGGAGGAAAGATATAATAGGTGATTTAAGAGATGTGACATAGTGACTTCCTTAAGAACAACAAAATGATGCCAGAAATCAACTGGGAGAGTGACAAAGGCAAACTGCTTACCTCTAGGTTTTGAGTTTAGTGACAAACAGCTGCTGTTTCTTTTTGTTGATAAAAACCAATAAAGTTCAAAGAGATACAATGTGTCCTATCCTTTATTCTCTACCCTTGTTGCTACTCACATTTACATTAAAATTCTACTTTTCCAGAGTTGAGATGAAAAAGGCATCATATATATGAATCAACAGAATAATTTAACTTTAGCTTAATTTTTTTATTTGCTTTGTGTATAATCATATTGTAACATCTCTATGCGTCATGATAATCTTGAACAATACTTGCTTTAAGAAAAATGTCATAATTATGCACGTTTATAAACCATTCCATTGTATAATGCTTAAAAGATGTTTTTTAATGAGCTTAAGAGGAAGAAATTAAAAACAAGATAAAGCTCCTTGGAGGGAACTGCAGAGTAGTTAAGGAAATTATGCAATGCTAAATGGGCATTTAGGAGAAAGCAGAGGAGAGCTGAAAGTCACACCAGAGACTGAGAAACTACTGAGGCTTTCGAATGGAAGATTCTTAACAGAGGAAAGAGAAAAACCCAAATTTGTGAGCACTGGAGATACGATCATCAACTCAGCTTTGGGCATTTAAGTTAAATTAGAGCAAAACGAGATGCTGTACCATGTCTTAGTTTCCTGTTCAAGCTACTGAAGAAAGTAACTTGACAAAGCTTTCAGTGAAGCTGCCATGGATCCCCAGAGTCCCGGAAATCTGTTTTGCTACATTTCTCAAAAACGGTCTCCAAGTTAATTGGCATCAATAGATAACACACAATGGCAATGTGTATAAACAATAAAAGCATATAGGATTCAGGGAGCTTAAGACAAACTTTCAATTAATCACTCATAAATATATTGTCCTAGGTATTCTTTACAATGGATCTCGCCTGAAATTGTAAGTGTACTAAAAACTGCAACAACAGCTTTAATTGTGTCTAAACAGGTTTGCATAACTGGTTTTACATCTATATTTCTAAATTTATACCTACTGAGGGATACTGTCCAAGTTGTCCTACAGGATATCATGATACAGAAGAAGTGTGAATCCCATTATGTAAGATGCCAAGTAGTTCGGTCTAAGGCAACTTTCCACTGGACTAACTGGAATGTTCCAAGTAGGTTTTTGTATAATTTCCATATACATGATTTCTCTTAGAGAATTACACAGTTCATCTAAGACGGAAAATGTGTATTTCCCCTGGTTCTATCATGCTAAACATTTAGCCTAGCTGATATTTTACATGTCTATTTTCACTAATATCTCGTTTGCACACATCAGATTGACATGCTGTATTTCACTAGCTACTAGATAGCACTGTCTTTCTGCAGGCATCTCAATTCAAAATGCTCAAGTCCAGTTAAAATCCCTGTCCCTCTCTTCAAATAAACACTTCTGGTAGAAAGCTTGAAAGTGTCTTTTCATTGATATTTCACCTTTTATCCCTCAAACCTTTTATCGACCTAGTTACTAAATTGTCTTAAATATATCTCAAATTCCTCTTCTCTTCAGCATTAGTTCAGACTGCATCAACTCTTGCTGTTCCTATCCAGCAATGTGCTTCATTGCTATCAAAATAATTGGTCAAAACAAAGAACTGTGCCTGATGCTGTCCAAAAAAAGATGTCTTAAATAACATATGCAGCATTTTATCTTTTTATTCAATCCTTTCATGATGCTAACAACGTCTTATCTCATAATCTCACCTCTCAGAATCCCTGATTTAAACCAAATTACACACATTTCACTGAAGTCTGTTTTTATTCATTTTATCCCCTTTAACAACAATAACCACCAAAAATGTTCCTTCCCTCATTGCCCCTTATTTTTCTGCCTGGAAAATTCTTATTCATTTTAGAAGTAGTTTTAAATAATGTTCTTTTTCATGATTCCCTTATGTCTAAAATATTTAATTATTTAGACAATTATGGCACTAATCTTATTGCATTACTCTCCAGTTATATGTGTGTACATGTTTATGTTTTGTGCATATATGTATAAATGTAAGTATATATAATCATATATATTTTGCGTATATATGGATAAATATAAGTATATATAGTCATATATACTTATATAATTAAATACATATAGTCTTATATAATTATATAATTATATAATTAAATACATATAGTCTTACTTAAACATATAGTCTTAATTAAATAATTAAATACATATAGTCTTACATATACTTATATAATTAAATATATAGTCTTACATATATTATATTATATAATTAAATATATAGTCTTACATATATTATATTATATAATTAAATATACAGTCATATATATTTATATAATTAAATACACTTATATTTATACATATATACACAAAACATAAACATGTACACACATATTATATATATTTATATTTATACATACATACACAAAACAAAATATATAGAGTCATGTTTCACTTAACAGGGATACGTTCTGAGAAATGCATTGTTAGGTAATTTTATTGTACAAACATCACAGAGTGTACTTACACAAACCTAGATGGTATCGCTTTCTACACAACTAGGCTATGTGGTACAGCCTACTGCTCCTAGGCTGCAAACCTGCACAGCAACTTACTGTATTGAATACTGCAGGCAATTGTAACACAATGGTATTTGTGTGTCTAAACATAGCTAAACACAGTACAAAATAAGTATTGGTATTCTAATCTTATGAGAACACCATCACAATAGGTGGTCCGTCATTGACTGAAATGTCATTATGGGGTGCATGACTGTATAGTTATAAAAGCAAGCAAGAAAAAGTGAGAGAGACAATGAGTAAAAGAGAAACTGAAATGAAAAAAAGTAAATGTGTGTGTATGTGTGTGTATGTGTGTCTGCGTGTATGAGAGACAGAGAGAGAGAGTTTGTGTCTGTTTATCCTACCAAAATGCAAATTAGTTGTGAATGTATCCTGTAGGTAATTTCTTACTTTAAGACAATTACAGTTCATTTTTATTTCTTAGCACAGTTCTTGGCACATAGTAGGGCTTCAGTCAATGTTTAATAAATCAATGAATGCTTTAATAACATAATTTCTTTGTAACTCCTTCAAACTATAGGCATTGGGAACATGAGGGAAAATCTGACAGAAGTTGAGGATATTTTGGTGGTCGCAGTAAAAAATCACAATGTATCTAATGAACATAAATTGTAGAACAGTGCTTTTGCATGTAAGTAGGTTCATTTTTTTTTTCTAGATAATAAAACAGGGAAAAAGAGACATTTTTAATTTTATTCCCTTCTTTCTCATGCTGAAGCATCTTCCTTGGGGCACACCTGACAGTTGCTCTAGTTGAAAAGTGCTTGATAATTTTAAAATATGCAAATCAGCCTGGGGCCTACATTACCTTGGGATCCCCAGTAGAGGAGAGGTTGACTCTATTTACAAAGTGAAAATCAGCACTTATTAAATCAAATCTCTCTTGTACCAGGCAGGGATTATGATAGTCTCACAGCTCACTGAACGTACGTGTCTTAAATCCCTATGTATATCATATAGACATTTCCTTGAAAGACCTTGTCTCATGCAAACTTGCTTATCTGCCCAGGCAGTATAAGGATCCCAGAAAAGAGGTCAGTCCTGTTTGGTCCTTGGATATTGCAAAAGCACCAGGCAATAAAAGTATGATTTACCTGTCTCTGTATCAACATGCATACACATTTTAAGAATTCAGTGTGTCCTGCCTGAATTTTGCCCTATATCTATATAAAAGTAGTGAACTACAGAATTAACTAAAGTGGGATGCACCAAGGAAGATTAAACTTTTGATGTGCCGATATCTTTCTAGGTGTAGTGCTTTGAAGCACAGGCTTAAATGCCAAATAATCTGGATCCTCAACCTGCTTCTTATTTATTTCATGAACAACTGACTTTACATTTACATGATTCTTTTTTTTTAACTAATGAAAAGGGGTAGATTTATGTTGGTGCAAAAGTAATCACAGTTTTTGCTATTAATGGCAAAATTACTTTTTCACCAACCTAATACATTGTCTATCTCATATGGATGATGTAAAGATTAAGTGAGTTTATATTTGCACTATATTTTACAGTAGTATTTGGTACATGCTATATCAATGCCTAATACTATTATTTTTACACTGTTGCTGTTTTATTTACTTGGGCAAACCAGATAATCCTTTTTTAAGTAATTTAATGAGATAAAGTCAGTAGTCCATCAATGGCATTCAGATAAAACAAACAAACAAGCATGGATAGGTATGACATCTCTTTTAGGTTCTGCATAATTCTGGAATTGTTTACAGTTGCTTCTGAATTGGTTGTAGTTGTGTATAATCTTTAGTGTTAATTTGATGGGAAATACAATGAATTGATGTCGAAATTCTCAGGAAGTAAGATCTTCCTTCAGTTTATTTGTATACTCAAAGTCTTACATCACCTATAATTTATATTAATAAAAACTGTCCTTTAAGTGGGGAAATTTTTTATTAATTTTCACAACTAACATTAATCAAATGATGAAAAACTTCTTATATTTGTCACTATTCTCAATAATCCATGGGAAATATATAGTAGACAACAATAAATTCACTCTTTTGCATGCATTTAGGATTGATCTGGATGCTTACATAATAAATATCATATCAAATTCTCACTTAATTTGACATTGATTATCTATATACATAATACCCTGCATACATATGAGAGAGTCACTCAGTCATACAGTGACCTTTTGCTTGGAGTTTGTAAGAATTTTTTCTCCCTCATAAAGGCTCAGCAAAGCTGACACTACATAAATGTACATGTTATTGGTCCATGACTTCTATTTGTCAACCTAAATTGTGTGCAATAATGTCTGTGAGTCAGTGAGTGTACAGAAGCATGATTCTATAAAAGCCAGGTTTCTTAGGAGCTCACACCCATTGCTAAGTGGAATTTGAAAACAATCTGCTTTCCTTGACTTTTGTCCCTGTGATGGGATGTATGGAAAAGCACCCACCTGTGAATAAAAGGTTCTATTTTTACTTTTTTTTTGAACTAGTATCTAGTCCTAGGCACCAACCAGTTGGCTGGGACCCTGACCACCTGCTTAATTGCTTTTGCAAACTCTTTATCTCTAGGCCTTGACCTTCTTCTCTGGTGCCTACTTTTTTTTTCCTTGAATAGATTTGAGAGTCTTTTCAAATAGACATTCTCTGGAGTGTTAAGGCAAAGATGGAATTAGCCAGGCCTCAGTACATTAGATGTCCCTTAATCACTAACTATGGAAAGATGAAAATCAATATTGTAACATTTTCTCAGGGATACTTTTGGAAAACTTTTTGGAAACAAATACTGTTGTCCCAGTTGGTTTTGTCAAGCCCTACAATGATAAGGTTTCAGTAATGTAATCTTTTCATAGACCTTTCCAATGATCAGTTTTCACAATTTTACATAATTTTATGATTTTCTATTTTTTATGATTTTAGAGAAAGAAGGAAGGAAAAGGGGTAAACAGGACTAAAAATATTCAAGTGAAAATAGCAGGCAGATAGATTTAAAGTATGGAAGTATAATATTTTTCTAACATTAGCAAAATGAAACAGAAAAAAATAAGGATTATTGAATAATGGTTGGAGAGCAGGAAAATTTGCTCTGGAATCCTCCTTAATGGAACTGTTATTGGTACATATGAAGTAAGTGCATTTATTTTGTATACATTTTAATATTTAGAGCAAAAGAGTAGAAAATACTTTTAGATATCAGGATTTAGGTATTAGATATTAGGATTTTAGATATCAGTTTTAAGGTGCATCCCTACCTTCCAATCCATGGACTCCTTTTCAGAAAAAATTATACTGATGTGCATATGTTAATGTTCATATATTTATATACTTTAAAAACCATGAGACTATAAAGATAACTTAGATCAGGCACACACTTATGATTTTGTTAATGCCAATGATAATTTATAATTATCAATGTTCCCCTAAGCGTAAAGCCCTCTAAACTGATCTCCCATCAACCTCGTCATTCTTTGGAATGTTCCAGCCACAGGAGGTTTCAGTTGTGGATAGACTCCCTTCAATTTCCAACCTCAGGATTTCCCACATGCTGATCTTTTTGCTTAGTGGATTTCTCCCTCGATTGGTGGCTAGATCGACTCTATATTGCAGTGTTCAGGTGAAATATCACCTTTTGAATGACAGCTTCTATCAGCCTTCCCCCTTCCCCAGTCGCCAAATCCTGCTTACATTGGAATTGTCTGACATGTTATTCTTTTTATACAGGTCTGAACCAACCCCTTGCCAGTGATGCTTTTACTTATGTATGATTCATCTCCCCTGCTTTAATGAAGGGCAATAGGGATACAAACCAGGGCTTTTTGTTGCTATTTTGACAAACACCATATACTTGTACTTAGTTTCTAAAATGGCTGTATTAGTCTATTCTCATGCTGCTAATAAAGACATACCCAAGACTGGGTAATTTATAAAGGAAAGATGTTTAGTTGACTCACAGTTCCACATGGCTGGGGAGGCCTCACAAACGTGGTGGAAGGTGAATGAGGAGCAAAGTCATGTCTTACATGGCAGCAGGAAAGATAGCTTGTATAGAGGAACTCCCAATTATAACACCATCAGATCTCATGAGACTTATTCACTATCACAAGAACAGCATGGGAAAGACCACCCCCGTGATTCAGTTACCTCCCACCGGTCCCTCCCATGACACGTGGGAATTATGGGAGCTACAATTCAAGATGAGATTGGGGTGGGAACACAGCCAAATCATATCAATGGCATTTGGTGCAAGGGTGATCTCAATAAATATTTTTATATCAATGAATTTGTGATGTACTTGAATTGCCCCTCATATGACATCAAAATTTCTTACTTAGATGCTACTGGAATATTGGGCCAGATAACTCTTTGTCATTAAAATTGTAAGGATGCTTAGAAGCAGCCCTAGCTTCCACCCATTAGATTCCAGTAGCACTTGGCAGTTGACATAATCAAAAACGTCTTGGGACATTGCCAAATGTCCAGGGCCATGGCTAGGGAGGGAAAAATTATCTCTGAATGAGAAACATTGTTATAAATCCACACAATAAAATAAATGAAAAAATAAAGCAAGATATCTGAGTTTTCATTTGTCTCTGTCCCCTCCAAATGACTGAGATTGTTGATACAGCATACAGGGAAATAATGAATTTGGATCAGCCAACCTAAAGGAAAGTTTGAGTTGTTACCTAACTTTTATAATATTGAATAATAATAATAATGATAATGGTAATAGAGCACTAGCATTAATCAACATTATTGGATGCATAAATACACTAAATGCCAGCCACTGAGTCCATGCTTCTTAGATATTAAATTATTTAGTCTTACATTACTCCGCAAAGAAGAGAACTGCTATCCAGTGTTACTGAAGACAATGAAAAATAGATGGTCAGTTTAACTGACCCAAGTTAAAAACCTACTAAGTGAAAATTATTGGGACTCATGCAGGATGACTGCAGGGTCTGCTGCTGAGCTATCCAATATGGTAGCCACTAGCCAAGCCACTAACCATCATATAGCTATGACTACAAATGTAGTTTTTGAAATGAGATTTGATGTAAGTTGAAAATACTTGATAACTTGATATAAGCTTAAGAATTAGAGAAAAAAATGTAAAATATTTGAGTATGTTTCATATTGATGACATATTTAAAGGGTAATGTTCGGTTAAAGAAAAACATGTAATTCAAATAAATGTCTCTTGCTTTTTGAAAACTTTTCCTATGTGGCTTTATCATTTCTATCCTAAGCCTCCTTTTCTTCTATACATTGGGTATAATAATAGTAATGGTGTCTATAGATTAGTTGTGAGGTTTCAATGATATGCTACATATGAAAAGCTTCATGAACTGTAGAACTCCCTCCAAAGATTGTCAATTTACTTAAATAATATTCAATATGAAATGCAATTTTCCAGATGTTATATGACTTAGGCAATCAAATAACATTCTAATTGTCATGAATGTGTGTTCCCAAAGGTCAGATAAGGTTGTAAATATTCATAACAAAAAAGAAAACTTAGAAAATAAAAATCCATAAATTATGTTTCCATCTGTAATTTAAAAATAATGGGACAGTTCAAGATCAGCCTGGGAAACACAGCAAAACCTTGTCTCTACTAAAATTACAAAAATTAGCTGGGCATGGTGGCGGCATGAACCTGTAATCCTAGCTACTCAGGAGGCTGAGGCAGGAGAATCACTTGAACCCGGGAGGTGGAGGTTGCAGTGAGCCGAGGTTGTAGCGCTGCACTCCAGCCTGCACCACAGAGTGAGACTCACTCTCAATAATAATAATAATAATAATAATAATAATAATAATAATGATAGTCATAATAATAATGAGACAAGATACGGGATGATCTAAAATCCTCTAAATGTATTGTACTATACATTTGGAGTTGGAGGTAGATTTAATTTACTTATTGAATGTGTCATTTGTAAATGGACTGTATTTAAGACACATGTGTATATATGTTCCTGAAAATGTAAAATATAATACCACTCCCAAAGGAAATTTATTACTGGTAAAATACTTTTTTTTCTCCAGTAATAGTTTTGCTCATTGTGGATTATGCAATTAATTAGTTACGGTTTATTGTGCTGAATTTGCATGTTCATTCTCCTGGTAAAAGGCTCGAGCTAAGAGTTGGTCAAAAATACATGTAAAATGTGAAATTTAAATTTTAAACAGCACACATCTTTAAACTTGTTCTAAGAAATATGCAGGATTATTATTGGTTTTATTTTTCTTACCAATATTAAAGGTAACCTGGAGCTTAAACTTAATTATTTGAAAAAAGCATGAGCACATGCCTTTCCCTATGAGTTCTGGAGCCCAGCACCACACTCGCAGACCTGATTGGCATACCTTAAATATCTAATCAAACAACTGTCACAAATACATAGGTATGTGATTAGTCTGCTCAAGAAAATTCCATATGAATTTTGAAATCTTTCCAAATACGTGCTTTTAAACAATTTAATTTGAATCATGTACTATTAATAATCAGTTAGGTAAAAATAGTACAGAAAAGAGAAAAAATGCGTTTAAAGAGTCAAAACAATGCTGTTAATTCTTAGTAATTCCTCTGAGCAACGGCCTTTAATATAAAGATATAAATATTACAAAAAAAGCTATTGCCTTTAAATTTTAATACTTTATCACAAGGTATTTAAAGTAAATTACAAACTAAAATGGGGGGGACCAATTCAGAGGTTAATATTCAGCATATACTGGAAATTCAGGACATAGGCGGTAGTCGAACTTTTGTGTATGTCACACTTCTCTAACTTTAAGTACAGGATCTTTTAGCAAAGCAAAATATTGGGAGTGTCCATTGAGACTTGATACCATCCTCTTTAGTATGTGAGCAGACATGTAATCTACCAAATCTGTACAAGAAAGAAGAATAAATGCATGTGTTTTTATGGTTAGGAGCTAAAGGTTCTTAACCTATTCTTAATCTATTTTAAGAATTTGAGAGGTCAGTTCAAAATAGATCTATGCATACATCAGGAATACAAAATGTTGTATTAAGGTTGTCACTGCACACATAATAACATTAAATGCAAGTCAGATAGTTTTTTGAGGTTCTCCATCTACAGTGCTTTCCGGCTTAGTTCTCATAATTTGTTAAATTAGATTTTTTGTTGAAAAAATTTGTCCTCAATTTAGGATCCTCTTTATTTAATTTGAAACAGAAACAAACACATTTATTGTAAAATTATGACTTAGTTTGTTTTCTAATAAACATTGTTTCCTTTTTTTAGCTGAAAGAAACAGTTCTTAAACTACAATTATAGATGCCAAGCTCACATATGAAGAGGTTTGGGATCATAGGTCTTCCTGTCTCTGAGTGAAATATGCTTGTAATATTCAATTTTATCTTTTAATAAGAGTGAGTTCATCAGCATGTACACCTTTTGTTTACTTTTGTATCACATTTTCAATATGTTTTAAATTAAATGAATGACAATTGCTTTTTCTTTTCTTTTTCTCTCTTTGTCTGTCTTTTTTTACTCTAAATCTTTTGCCCTGCAGAATGACCACTAAAGGGTGCTTACTCTGGGGGAAACGTGGTGGGTTGTCATTGACATCTGTCAGCGTGATGTTCACGGTGGTTGTCCCCGATAAGCCTCCCATCTGGCCGCCCATGTCTTTGGCCTGGATGACCACTTGGTATTGCTCTCTGTTTTCTCTGTTCATGTTTGGTAAAGCAGTCCTGATGATACCTTGAGAAAATATAAAAACTTCCATTATCTTCACTGAAATCTCCATTGTTATTTTATTACGTCCACAAAAAGTATTTTTAAGCTAGTGATTTCTTGAAAGACACATTTTGATACTCGTTTTTATTGTCTAGAAATTATAAAAGTGATTCTGTGGAAATATCATTTGTATTGTGTTACCATTTCCTAGCAATACCACATGTGCTTAGAGTGGTCTAAGCCTATATGTTAAAATATCTAAACGGAGGTTTCCATTAGTTCACTCTGTCATTTAACTTTGAGTTCTTATATCTTTAAGTATTGCATCATCACTCATCTGTGAGTATTAATGTTAAGGTTTTGTTCTTATTTTCCCGTGGTCTTTCTACTGATAAAGGTCATAAAGATGATCAAATGAACAAACAGCAACTCATCATTCCTGACCTGTTTCAGGCTCCACAGAGAAATAGGGCTGCCCTTGAAGTATGCTGTAAATGACTCTGGCGCTGTTCCCGTATGAAGGGTCATCGGCATCTGTAGCTGTGACTTGCACCACAGAAGTACCTGAAGTATCCAAATTCAGCTTAGTTCTGCACAGTACCAGAAGGAGGAGCAAAAGCACTGGTTTTCATTGAAGACTTGAATGATTTCTGGCTTTAATAATGACCTCTTAAAGAAACTTTCATATACAATTTGGATGAATGTGTAGATATATAGTGTTATTACAGGTAAACTCTGAGTTCAAATACATAATATTTATTGAGTCAACACGTCTATTTTTATGCATGCAATAAATAATTCTAGTATATCAGAATATAATAAATACAGTTACTTTACAAATGCTCAAGTTGGATGCTGAAATTCATTTTCACATAATAGATTTGTTTTGTGTAAAGGGCATATCTAATCACACAGGAGTAAGTGTGTTCTTCTTCCCCCTCTCCACTAATTAACTCTAAAAATAATTAACATCTGCTCTAAAATACAATTTTATGAATAGATTAAATTCTAAATTTAGAAACAATTCAACATGATCCCAAGTTCCGTGAACTACTAAAATCTACTTAATAAAGTTCAAGATATTTAAAAGGACTTTATAGTGAGATGACTGCCAAAAGTTCTTGGGATTTAATGAAGTAAATATTAAATAACAATCCCAGAACAATGCTTTTGAGAAATGCAGAGTCTGAAAATGTGCAATTATAACTGTTACAAGTAAAAAAAAAAGCTTCAGATTTGTTTAATCCGTTTAAACAACTTCACACATATTTGAGAAGTGTCTATTCTCCTACTGAATCCAAAAATATGTCTCTAAAAATCACTGTTCTCTGATGTTCTCTGATGTTTTCTGATGTTTTTCATTGCCTTTGTATATCTAATTTAAAAAATTAATGCAGTTTTAATTTTCTTGGCCTACAGATACATCTCCCATTTATTTACATTGAAAAGAGAAATTCTATTTTCTTGAATGTTATATTTCTACCTTTTTTCATGCCTTATGTTTTACAGGTTCCACAATCTAACTTGGTAATTCTGTATCAATATGTATTTAACCATAGGTTTTCAACTGGTTTTTTTGAATATAAGATTTCAAAGAATTTTAAAGATACCAGCAGAGTTTTATATATAATAATTATAATGATAAGATATTTTATGATGTTTAATAAAAAAGAAATAATATAATCAATTTCTTCAATTGAAATATGTAGATAGTACATATTCCAGATGAAATCTTTTGGTAAATTATGACTAGAGTATATGTGAAGATTATATAACCTCTATGGTATTCTAAATGTATTTATATTATATTTGGGATCAGAAATTTATACAACTTTTATCTGAATCCAAGGGACAAAAAAATTATTTTCACAATTTTCTACTGAAGTTCAATGATATTTTCTTGATTTTTGAGGAGAGTGTCTACCTATATGTATTATAAAGATTCACAAATCCGTAGGAAGTGTAAATTGCATTGATCTTTTTTTTTCTGATTGTCCCCTAAAAGAAAAAATAAATAAATATGTACTCTTGGTAGCAAATCAAAGAGGATTTCAATTAATTGATTATACTATTATAAGAATTTCTTGATTTTTAAAACACTTTTTGAATACCATCATAAACGTTGTAAATGAACTTACCTACAACAGACATTTCGGGAACACTAGCTGTATAGATTTCTTCTGGGAACGTTGGCTCATTGTCATTGATATCATGAATTTTGATCACAAACTCTGACTCTGGCTCTACTGGCCTCAGAGTTCTTCTGTTAATAGCTTGTGCACGTAGAGTATAAAAGGCCTTTTCCTCCCTATCAATTCGTCTTGTGGCATGAATATCACCTGTTTTTTCATCAATAATAAAAAGAGTACCAGCTCCATCTCCAGATAAGATATATTTGAGTGATCCATCTCCTTTATCTTGGTCTGAATGTAGCTAGGGGAAACAAAAAAGAGTATATCCATGATAATGTATAAGGTACATGATGCTGAAAGAATTCACAGGAGGTCTTTCACGTCTCATCACTGAGCAATGGGGTCGGCTATCCTAGTTCTTGAAATGAGAGTTGAATAAGTTTGATCACACTCATTTATACACTTTAAAGAATATGAATAGCCTTTTATATATCAGGATAATTTTTATTTTAAATGAAAAAAATGTAATAAAATTAAACCAAGCTCCTCTCTTTGCTTGGTAAATATTCATTTTCATGGGCAAATAAATTCTGTCCCGGATATAAGATATCAGTCTTGATAGGTGGGTGTAAACACTGCTCTCTCATCTCTTTCTGTGAATGAAAGATCATTTTATTCTTAAATTGTGCAAAAAAAACCATCTGCTATAAACTTGTTATTAGCTATCATATTTTTCTTGATGAATTAATAATGTCTTAAGAACTGTAAGACAAGCTAAGCTGTAGGAGACAAAGTTCTTACTTTAAAAACAACATACATTATTTTTTGGTTTATACAATAGACAGTGATTACCCCACAAATATTTGTAGTACTCAGAGCAGATAGATATCTACATAACACATGTCTATATATTTTAAAGTTATAAATAAAATTAATGAACTATAAAATAAAATATGTTCTAGCCTCCTACCTTGTCAAATCTACCATTTAAAAACCTACAAGGACAAATTCTGTGCAGGAACAAGGCAATACAAGGCCTGTGTCTTGCTCCTTTTCCTGAGCCTGTAACATAACCACACTGAAGCTTTGAGAATCACTTCATCACATCAAAGAGCTTCCCATGCCTTCATGTGGACATCTCAGCCCAATGTACACACCATCCTAGTGCAAATGCCAATCCAGGAGTTCATGTGTCATGAACAAATTCCATCTAGGTTATTTTTCAACAGATGCCCTTAAGGCTAGCCAACAGGCTTTAGGAGTACATGTACTAGTGTACTAGTGACTGAGTCTAACCTTTGGGCAATTAACTTAAAGAAGAGCCTCTTCTAAAACCTAGAAGCAAGCTCCGGAATGTTTGGGCAGGAAATAACGGGCCCCAATGACCTTGAGAATTCTGGAAATGGACAGGCAGTTGCCAGATGGCTATACCTCCTGCCCCATATAGAATTCTTACTCTGAAAAGTAAAGTGTGGCCACAGGAAGAACAGATCTTGGCTTTGAAAAACATAACAAGTGTAAGGTTTTTTTTCAGTGTTACCACCCTACCAATAAACATTTTTACATGCTAGAATCACAGTTTTATTATGTGCAATGAGATTATGCTTCAACAAATTTTTATATTGTTACATGTTTGATAAGAAATATTTTAAAAACTGTAGATCTTAATTTCTACAAGACATTTATTATAACAGACATCATTATAGACATGTTTTATGTTTTAATATTTACATAAAATCTAGACATAAATCAGAATAGGCACACTGATCTACAGCCTACAGAATTAAGAATTTGAGACAATAATCTTCAATTATATGAAAAAATACATAGAGTTACATATTTATCTAAATAAGTTTCATTTTTGCTCTTTAGACTACTTACACCAATACTCATTTTCATCTAATTAAGTGTAGAATTTTAAACTAATTACGTCCTATTTAAGAAGACTCTTGTTTATTTAATTGAAAGGTTCTTTTTTACTTATGAGAACTTATTTCAATGAACTTGCCCCTGAAAACATTTTTATGTAGACACCAAAAATATTGAAAATAAATAAAATTTTATGTGTATTTATCTTTAATGCATGCTATTACTTGTTATCACTGGGTCTATAAAAGCAGTCTACTTTTTGGTTAATGGAAGTAGTAATTAGCACCTAGCCATCAACTCTGGATAAAACGACATTTCTGGATAAACTACTTTTTAATACAGATATAATAGATTTAGAAAACCCCAAATGGACATATACTTTGGAGAAAAAGATAAAGAAGTCAGGTAACAAATAGTTTCTTACTACATTTTTAGCTATTCACAAACAATAAAGTAAGGTTGAGAAACTCAGGAAATAACTCCTTTTAACTAAAAAGCTTTCCGAAGTAACATGTGACTTTTATCCAGGAAACCACTCTTTTAAAAAGTCACAAGACTGATGCTTTACAGGAACTGAAAATGTACATAGTTGCTGGGAAACTTTCCAATTATATACATGTGCAACACAGTGGCAATTTTCCAAGTTACAGATTTAAGCACTACGTATCTCTTGTTCTATCTGAGAATCAAAGTAAGTCAAGAAAATTACTGATATTATCAATAATTTGATGAGATGTTATGTTTGTAGTAGACAGTTATATCTATTCTCTATGCATTCAATAATTTTAATTGAGAAATATTTGCTTATTCTCATAAGAATTGTGTACTTCTTAATCCAAATCAACAATTCCAGTCAGTTTCTGTGGAAGATTCAAACATTTTGTGAAATGGAAATTCACAAGACAGCCCCTTAAAAAGCCCCCAGGAATCAATCAGGATTTCTTAAGCTTACAATACCTAAATTATCAAAGAATGAGTAGAGGTTTGAATATGGGAAATTTTTATATGTTATTAATTTTGCATTTTAGAAAGAACACTGCATAAATATAGAATATAGATTTGGAATGAAGAAGGATCTAAGGCAAGATACGGGTCATTAAAACCCTTTCTCCTATTCTAATCAGTTGGACATGCAAAAAAGCTGCTAAGATGGTGAGATTTTAATTTTTAGAAAGCTCAGTTTTGGAATATAAATCACAGCAGGATTTATTATCTTCACTTATACTACAGAGAGTGAAAATTAAATCTTATAATTGGACCACATACTGTGGGAGTTTCTGTTGGATTAGAAAATTGAACATGGTAGCAGAGAATCAAAGAGATGGAGTTTGCAAGTAGACTGTGGTTTTGAGAATCAGAAAATGAAAGGATTTCTACCTTCACCAATGGGAATATAATTAAGAGAAGCAAATTACAACTAAGAATTTATGCGGCTTGATCCTAAGACGACAGAATTACTACACGATTTACTTGAACCACTAGAGCTTGTACTAATGATAATGTGCATTTAAAAAGTCACAGAGGGAAACAAATGATCGCTAGCACTAGAATAAAGGGCAAAAAGGACTGTATTTGAGGGCACGACATTAGCCTATGTTTAATGAAAGATGGTCTTTGAAAACATATTTGATACATGGACAAGTAAAGAAACTACAAGAGATATTCACTGTAATAATGAGATAATGTGGATAATCTCATTGCACATAATAAAACTGTGATCCTGGCATGTAAAAATGTTTATTGGTAGGGTGATACAACTAAAAAAATTCCTTACACTTCTTATGTTTTTCAAAGTCAAGATCTGTTCTTCCTGTGGCCAAGCTTTACTTTTCAGAGTAAATAAAGGAGGCAGAAAGATGAATTTCCAGATCTCCTGAGACTTGGGGAATAGCTCCTCTTCTAGATGAAACTGATGGGATACAAGAACTAAGTAATAACAGGTCTATTGATATTGATGATTTCCTAACAGTTACAGAAACAGACCAAAGGACAAAGTTCTTGAGTTATAGTCCCCTTCCTAAGCTTCCCATCTTCTCTTTAAATTTCTCTTTATTTTTTTTAATTATCTCTTATTCTTCATACTTTTTCAACAGTTGTTCTGGTATTACCACCTTCCCTCATTCTTTGTGTGTCTGTGGCACAATTTTATTTCCTATTCCAACTCATTCACTGAGTAATGATCAGACAAGGGTTAGTCTTTACAACTGCAGCTTTCTCATGACTCTTCCTTTTTTATTTGGATATCAGGTAACAATCCTTGGATTTAAAAAACAAACATTTTATTGAACAAAAGAGTTTTACATTGCTGAGAAGTTGGGATCAATGGGTCACACACCAAAAAACTTAAAGCATCTACTTTGAAAGATATGACTTATATATTGATTTGTGTTTTACTATTTTATTATGTGAGACATTAAGTTTTCTTTAAACATAAAAAAATGAGATTATCATGGTTTTAGTTCCTCAGTAACACCTGTTCTTCGGTGTGAAACATTTGTGTCACACATTTTTAAAAAGAATTTTATGTTAATACTGACCTTTTCTTTCCTTGAGAAAAGCCTATTAAAAATTCACAACCTGCTGTGTTCCTTGTAAATTCACAACCAGATAAAGGACATGGCAAGATACATGACAACTAATGAAAATAGAACAACTGGTACTGCACTGCACATTTAAAAGTCATTTTCCCATTATTTAACTTTTTTATTCAGGCATGTTTAATTATAATACATTATTACATTTGTTTATATTGAGTAATTTTAATATTTAAAACCAAATGATAGATTGAATTTAAAGAAAAATTTAAACAAATTTTTTAATGAATGCCTGGTCACTTGAAATGTGTCAGATTTCTGCTAATTTTATAACATTTCTTGTAAAACATCTTTGTATAAAATGAAATTTATAAGTTAAAGGGGTCTTGCAGCCTATCTAAGACCATTTTTTAAAAATTATTTTTAAAGAGGAGGAAAAGAATATCCAATCAATTGTTTATCCAGTGGAAATGAAATAAGCTTACACTTCAGTATATGGACAATGTTGGTAAAACATTTCAGTTTTTATCTGTTCAGTCTGCTATAGCAAACTACAATCATGTGCCACATGAAAACATTTCAATGACAGATTGCATAGACAACAGCAGTCCCATAAGTTTATAATATTGTATTTTTACTGTACATTTTCTATGTTTAGATATACAAAGACTTATCATTGTGTTATAATTGCCCACAGTACTCAGTAAAATAACATGCTGTACAGGTTTGTAACATAGGAGCAATAGGCCCTACCATATAGCCTAGGTATGTAGAATGCTATACCATCTAAGATTGTGTGAGTACATTCTACAATGTTTGCACAATGACAAAATTGCCTAATGATGCATTTCTCAGAAGGTGAAGCTATGCATGATTGGACCACAGACTGAGTGGCTTATAAACAACAGAAATACACTTCTCACTGTTCTGGAGACTGGGAAGTCCAAGATCAAGGTGCCAGCACATTTGGTGTCTGGTAAGTTTCATGCACGTCCGTGTGAAGAGACCACCAAACAGGCTCTGTGTGAGCAACAAGGCTGTCTATTTCACCTGGGTGCAGGTGGGCTGAGTCCGAAAAGACAGTCAGTGAAGGGAGATAGGGGTGGGGCCATTTTATAAGATTTGGGTAGGCAAAGGAAAATTACAGTCAAAGGAGGGTTGTTCTCTGGCGGGCAGGTGTGGGGGTCACAAGGTGCTCAGTAAGGGAGCTTTTGAGCCAGGATGAGCCAGGAGAAGGAATTTCACAAGATAATGTCATCAGTTAAGGCAGGAACAGGCCATTTTCACTTCTTTTGTGGTGGAATGTCATCAGTTAAACCTGGAACTGGCCATTTGGATGTGTACGTGCAGGTGACGGGATATGATGGCTTAGCTTCGGCTCAGAGGCCTGACAGTAATGGCCCACTTTCTGGTTCATAGATGATACCTTCTGGCTGTGGCTAATGGTAGAAAGGCAAAAAGTCTTCACTGAGGATCTCTTGCTGGAGCACTAATCCCATTCATGAGATTTCCACCCTCACACCTAAGCGCCTCACAAAGGCCCCACCTACTAAAACCATCACCTTAGGAGTTAGGATTTCAACATATAAATCTTGGTGGCGAGGCCACAAATATTCACACCACAGCAAACCTTTAACTCTTAATATCGATTCATTTTTAAGTTACATTAAATGAAGAAATATTACCAAAAAAAATCAATCTGCAAAGTACAAGAAATTTAAGTAATTTGTTACCAAAAGGATAACAGATAAAATATTTTACTTTTATTTTCACCATTGGCTAGAAGAAAAATAAAGAAAAAATTTAAATAGTGAAAAACCATATCTATCAATAGGCACTTATATTGCTTATATTATTGTGAGATTATTTCTCATTCAGAATATTGATACCATTTTAGATACTGGTAATTGTTGGTATTTGGCTTCATTCTAAAAACTGGGAAAGTAGAGATAATTAGAATTATATTTGTAATAGTTAGACTAGTTTTTAGAGAGATAAATTTTGATGAATGAATCACAAGGATTATAACATTCAGTATCTGAGTCAAACAATTTATGCTAAGTTTTTACGTACATTAACCTGAAAATAACGAAATTATTGAATAGATTTTTCAATTTACAGTGATAATTTGTGCCTGATTTTCTTTCCAACAGCCAAGGTATTTTATATTTCTTGAAAAAAATGTAGAATGTGGCAAATACGCCATCCTCTCCTGGTGGTATCATTAGTATTCTGCTCTAATTGCTCCAGTTGATAAACATAATATTAAATGGAAAATAAAACAATGAATCAAATAACTTTAAATCTGCACCCAACAACAACAACAAAAAAACACAGGTGAAAAATTGTCTGGTATCAGAAAGCAGCTGAAAGCATGTCAAAGCCAGCAAACACAATCTGGTCAGAAATAAATAAATAGTTACTCATGTTGTTGGGGCTGAAGGAAAATCAGGAGAATGGGAGAAAACCTTGAATTAGATGGAGTATGGGAAGATTACAGAGTAATGCTGGCAATATAGTCCTCCAAGTGTAGTTTGCTCCCTCCGGAGCACTGTTTTAATATTAATGTACACAAAAACAAGACCAATTTCATGAATCCCAATAAAACAATTCTTCCTTCAAAAATGGAAGGTCGGGTGTGGTGGCTCACGCCTGTAATCCCAGCACTTTGGGAGGCCGAGGAAGGCGGATCACGAGGTCAAGAGATTGAGACCATCCTGGGCAACATGGTGAAACCCCGTCTCTACTAAAAATACAAAAATTAGCTGGGCATGGTGGGGCATGTCTGTAGTCCCAGCTACTTGGGAGGCTAAGGCAGGAGAATCTCTTGAACTAGGGAGGCAGAGGTTGCAGTGAGTCAAGATCACGCCACTGCACTCCAGTCTGGAGACAGGGCAAGACTCTGTCTCAACAACAACAACAACAACATGGAAATGGAGACAGCAAATAAAACTTAACAATGAAATCGATTATAAAAACAACTATAATAATTTGCCCATATGTATGATTTAGATTGATAAGTACTTTTCTGAATAATTTCTTTCGGGGACCAGAGGCAAGTTTTGAAGATTTAAATGATCGGAAGGCACATATAGCTGCATAAATTAGTTCTTGGCAAAAAAGTTAAGTGGTTCATTCTTCACATTTGACAGGGTTCCCCAGAGATTTCCTCTAAGAGGAAAAACGTCAATAGGATCTGGATTAATTAACTAGGGATTCCTCTTTCCCATTTAGTCTTCCAAGTCTGCAGCCTATTGAAAGTTGGCCTTGTGCTTGTGGCCACTTCTGACTAAAGTGTCCAATCTGGGATGGTCCTGGAGATGTAGGAGATCTCTTTGAAGTCAACTTGAATTACTCAAGAACCTACAAGAGATCAGACTTCTTCATGAGAATGCTATATAATTCTAGAAGGCAGGTCCTGCTAAAAATGTTGCTATGTCACATCTTGAAGCATCTCAACTAGGATATATTTATTTGCTAGCATTGGAAAGATATTAAGACTACACTAAAGGCATTTATTTATTTCAGAAACACACTTTCACAGGCATTATCTTCTTCCAAGGCCAGACACTTAAAAAATATATTTACAGGCATTAACTGCTTCAAAAGTCAACAATTTAAGTACATAAGTTAAGGAACCCTCCTTCTAAGTTCCTAAGTGGTACATAAAACACAAAATAGACACATTATTTCTCATGTATTAGCTTATCACTTGTAAAGAAAGTTATTGAGAAAATGACTTACAGAAAGTTCATATTATTTTAGAAGCCAGGACTCTTCTTATATTTTTGCAGATCACTGAATTATGAAAATTATCTCCTTGTGGTCTGAAAATGACATTGAACGTTTTTACACCTTATTTTTTCCCCACAACTTGGAGAAGTCTTCTTAAGCAACTTGGATTTACAATATAGGGATATATGTAAATAGGTGTCTAAGAAGTTTTTAAGTAAATTCACAACATTTAAAAGCAAGAGATTCATTTAAAAGGAGATCACAGAAAAATTAGAGGGAAATATAACTTCTTTGCTACGAGCTATACAAACAGCTGAGAATCATTCTTTCCTCCTTTTCACCAAAAAAGGCATAAGGACAGAAAATTTTAAACGCAGGTGAGGGCTCGGTGTAAGTATTCACTAAAAGAGTCTTTTAGGCCTGGCATGTGGCTCACACCTATAATCTCAGTGCTTTGGGAAGCCAAGGCAGAAGGATCTTTTGAGGCCAAGAGATCAAGACCAGTCTAGGCAACACAGACTCCCCTCTACATTTTTTTTTTCTTTTAATTAGCCAGGCATGGTGGCATGCCTGTAGTCCCAACTACTTGGGACTCAATTGGGACTCATAGGCAGGATTGCTCAAGCCCGTGCTTGCAAGGTTACAGTGAGGTAGGATCCTGCCACGACATTCTGGGAGACAGAGGAGAACTCTGTCTTCAAAAAAAATAAAAAATAATTAAAAAAAGGAAATATTTCTGTAACTGATTGAATGAAACTAAAGAAGTGATAGAAATTCAAAGGGTGGTATTTTCGGACTTTAAAAGGTTAGGAGACTTTGCTACAGAAACAATATTTGAAGGTCTGTGCCTCTAAGCCTTCTAAAGGTGCTTTTATTTTTCAGAAGGTATAGGGTGACAAACACATGACCGGATTCCTGAAGGAGAAAGACTAGGCAGCAGACTATGGTCTCGAGGGACTACGGTCAAAGAGAGGAAAGAGATAAGCGAAGTTGGATCTTTACATTTATTTGATTTTTGAGACATGAACTAAAATGATTATTTTTTAAAAAGGCTATGAATGGTATCCTTGAAAAAAATTGTGTGTGTGTGTGTGTGTGTGTACAAAATACACAAACAATGCTAACGCAGTATCAGGGAGTACAAAGATCCTCTGAAATATAGCCAAACACCTCTAAATTAAAATAAAAATAAAATTCTTGTTCTAGGTTAACTTTCTGTGTTTTCCCCAATAAAAAGGAATTGAGAAATCAAGATCAACACTCTCACAAGGAAAAGGGATTGCTCGATTGACTGAGAGATATTCATATCTTCATCAGATGAATATACCTATCCCCAAACATATCAATGTCATGCCTCTGTGATTTGCATCCTTCCTCATGACATTGATTTATCCACCCTAAAAATTCATACTCATCTATAAAGATCCTATTTATCCAATTATACTTTTTACGTGTGTGTATATGTATATACAATAGTATACAAAATTAAATATTTAAATTGCTTGTGTATATATGTATATATAACTGAGTATGTATGTGGGTATACATATATAATTTGTGTGCACAAATATATACACATATAAACTCTTATAACACCTGTAGCAATTTTGAACTATTATTTTTGTAATTTTTTCTGAAACTAAAAGTATAGTTATTTTGAAAATAAGAACCAAATTTTCTACTCTTGTGGACTCCAAACTTTTCACAGCACATAGTACATTTTCTTTTTATCTATTTTATCTATTTATAAAAGGAAACGGACATCAGAGTCAAATGTCAAACAAATAAAATAAAAAAGATGAGCAATGATTTTGGAAAGTCTAAATATTTTGAATGAAATGAAAGAGAGAGCCAGAAGTTCATAATGAAACATGGGGTCAACAATTACTCTATGTTAAAAGTATAAATCTGCACAAAGAAAATGTTAGCCTTCAAACTGGAAATGATTGGGCTGTAAGATATATAGGACTTCCAGTTAACTATGAAATTGGATCAGTGGACTACAATATATACATGGATTACCAGAGGACAATTTAAAATTTTTAGTGAACTGCTAATAATATAAATGCTAATCCAAATTTGCCTTTGAAACTGTAAGTTAGATCATTGTAAACATCTGTAATTTATCTTAAGTGTAGGATGAGGTAGGTAAGCAACAGCAGGCCAACGTTTCCACTGACATCATGTAGAACAGCTAAATAAATCACAGAAAATCATACTGCCAGGGCCAAATTGCTATGTAAACAAGAACTGAATAAACTGAAACCTGAGAGAAGAGAATTGTACAGATGTGAGCTGATGACTGGCAGCTGCTTTTTCCCGAGGGAATTTGCCAATTCTTGGCCGGGGGCTTGAAGGTGAGTATCTGTAACTGGCCAAGGAAAGGGCACTTCTAGGAGAAAAAAAAAATAGAGGTGTCATGGTACTGGAGTAAAAATATTGGTAAACTGAAGGTCTTCAAGCACATTGCCAGTCTTCCCCAAAAGACTTTTGTTGAATAGAGTCTGTGGGAGGCTAAAGGGCAAGGCTGAAAGCTTCTGAAAGCTGTAATGTAATTACCCACATTTCCAGAGACTTGTGGTTCTTAGATTCAATTTTTTTTTTTTTTTAAGTAAAGAGGTGAAAGTTGGAAGTCCTCCAGAGATTATGGAATTGAACTTGAGGATTTACAGAGACTTATTTTTTAACCTAAGGGCATTCAACAATTCTCAGTGCCTCTAGAAACTAAACATACACACTTGGTCCCTTGACAAATGGCCATCGCTCAGGAGAAGAGAAAGTAGAAGATACATTGCTCTTCATGTCAAGCTTAAGTGGCAAAACACACAGACAAATTCCTCCTGATGACTTCTGTCAATTGTTGAAGAAGCGTAAAGCAAATAAATGTTAAGAAATTGGGTCATGCAATTGTCGGGGTTGGCAAGTCCAAAATCTACAGGGAAGGGCAGCAGATTCAAAATTCACGTAAGCCTTGATATTCCAGTCTTGAATCAGAAATCCACAGACTAGGCCACCAGATGGGAACCTCAGCAGGGTTTCTTTTCTTTTTTCTTTTTTTTTTTTTGAGACTGAGTCTTGCTCTGTCACCTAGGCTGCAGTGCAGTGGTGTGATTTCGGCTCACTGCAACCTCCGCCTCCCAGGTTCAAGTGATTCTCCTGCCTCAGCCTCCTGAGTAGCTGGGATTACAGGCACCTGCCACCATGCCCCACGTATTTTTAGTAGAGACGGGGTTTCACCATGTTGGCCAGGCTGGTCTTAAACTCCTGACCTTGGGGGATACACCTGCCTTGCCCTCCCAAAGTGCTGGGATTACAGGTTTGAGCCACCGAGCCCAGCCAAGGGAACCTCAGCAGAGCTTCTATGTTATAGTCTTGAGATAGAATTCCCAGTCCTCCTCTTTTTTTTTTTTTTTTTTTTTTTTTTTTTAGGGAACCTCAATCCTTGCTCTTAAGGCCTTCAACTGATTTGATGGGGCCCAATGGTATTACGGAGAGTAATCTGCTCTATTTGTTTACTGATTATAAATGTTAAGCAGATCTAAAAAATACCTTCATAGCCACAATGAGACTAATTAGTTTGATCAACTGTGTACCACATCTTAGCAAACTTGACATATAAAATTAATAATCAGAGTGATAAGCAAATAAATAAACTGATAAACAAAAAGAAAACTTTCCAGTAAAAAATAACTCACTCTGGAGTCTTTGTGTTCTTTATACATACTGTTTGGTTAAAAATAAATTTTACTATACATGCAAGAAAGCACAATTAGGGGATTAATATGGAAGAATAAAAGTAGAGATAGAGATAAACCATATTTGAATAACAGATTTAGCAAACAAGGCTGAAAATAGCTATATTTAATATATTTAAAAATGTAAAACATGGAAAAATAGATAATAATTGAGATAAAATGAGTCAAAAGAGCATTCTGAAACTGAAAATACAATATCTGACATTCATAAATCAACAGAGAGGTTTTACAGCAAACCGGATACAGAAAAACATAAGTTTAATCTTTCAGAAGCCAAAACAAAAATTCCCAAGTGAAGTCATATATATAGAATATACACAAACTGAAAGATGCAGAAAATAAAAATATGAAAATGAAAATTACATAAGGTCATTGAATGCTTGTGAAGCACAATCAAAAGTTGCAATACATGAAATCAGATTTTCAGAAGGAGAAAGAGTAAGAATGAAATAGAAGTTGTATTCCAAGAGGAAATAGGTAAGAAATTTTTAAAAACTGGTGAAAGATTACAGCCTACACATTCAATAAAATGGAAGAACTCCCAAAAGGATAAATGAGAAGAAAATCACACCTAACCCAGTTATATTAAAAATTTTAAATACTCAGGACACAGAGAAAACTATGAAAGTATGTAGGAGAAAGACACATTAATGTCAAAGCAGCAGACGTGGGTAATAGTTGGTGCTTCAGTAAAAATAACAGAAGCCAATACACAACGGAATGACTTTTTTTTTTTTTGAGATGAAGTCTCGATCTTGTCTCCCAGGCTGAAGTGCAATGGCGCAATCTTGGCTCACTGCAACCTCCGCCTCCTGGGTTCAAGTGATTCTCCTGCGTCAGCCTTCCGAGTGGCTGGGATTATAGGCACCTGCCACGATGCCCTGCTAATTTTTGTGTTTTTAGTAGAGACGGGGTTTCACCATGTTGGCCAGGCTGGTCTCAAACTCCTGACCTCAGATGAGCTGCTCGCCTCAGCCTCCCAAAGTGCTGAGATTACAGGCGTAAGCCACCGCACCCAACCTGGAATGACATCTTAAAGCATTGATTAAAAAAATAACTAGCAGTATAACATTCTATATTGTATCAAAATAGCTTTCAAAGAAAGGTGAAATAAGTATATTTTTGGACAGAAACCAGGGAATTTATCCCAACAGGCATTCAGTAAAAGAAATATTAAACTGATATTTTCCGGCCTAAGGAAAATGATCCCAGATAAAATCACTGAATGGAATGAAGAATACCAGAACAGCAACTATGTGGTAAACATAAATAATTGCTGAATATACAAAACAATAATAGTCATGTCTTTGGATATAGAAATAAAGTACATGAAAATAATACATAGAAGAAAAGGCGGCAAATGTTTAAAGTATTCTAAATTTCAACCAGTTTGTGAAAATACATTGAATTGTACAGTTTTGACATGCATATTTTTCAGTATAATTCTTCTTCAATACAAAGTTACCATCTTTCATGTCTTTCCACTTTCCATTTGACCCCACCACTTTCACCCACCATCAACATCCAGGCTTATACATCTGGCTATAAATCTAAAAAAAAAAGATGTATTCCACCAAAATGGAATGTAAAGAAAACTACATAGAATAAGAAAACAAAACAAGGAAATACTAGGATTCCATAAATGTCAATATTTTTCCAAATTTATATCAGATCTTTTTTACTTCAAGAACTAAAATTAAAATGAACTGTAATTCATTCAATTGAAATCTTCTCTATCTTTTTCTCCCTTTCTTAGATCTTTATACAACCTCCATCTTGAGGCTGGTGTGCATCTTTTTCATTCATATTTTATATTTTTACAATTTGGGTAAGAATACTTGTCCTTAACAGAATGCATCATTTTCATCCTCCCCACAAATCAGTCCTTCTCATTTTACTAACCAGCATGATAATCAAGCCAATTTTTCCAAATAAAAACCTAGGAGTCATTGAGTTTGTCTCCAACTTTACTCATTTATTCCATAAGAAAATGCCTTCCGACTTCTAATGTATCTCCAATTCCTTCTCACTGCCTCTGCTGTTCCCATTCCAACACAAATTGTCCTAAGCCATCACCTCAGCTCTCATTTAGTCCCTAAGCTTCTTTTTCCGTCATTCTATGGCTACTCTCTACCCAGTAGTGAGAATGATGATTTTTAAATGCAAAACTCTGCATGGCACTCCCCTGCTCAAAACCCACCAATGGCTTCCCATCACATTACAATACAATCTAAACCCCTTAGCCCAATTTACAACATCCATATGATGTAAGCTCCTGCCTGTCACTTTGGCCTCATCCTTTTCCCTTCTTTAGTCATGTAAGCCTAAACTGGCCTTTCTGTTTCTTAAATACGCTACATTTATTTCTACCTCAGCCTTTTGCATTTGTTATTCCATTGAATGATACTCACTCCCTCACCTACAATTTTATAGACTATTCAGCATTCCTCTTTAGTACGTTTATATTTTATTATTCCCTCTTGTTTCACTTGCTCTGACATATTCTTTTCAATTTGTAACAGATACTTTATATATTCTGATTTAACAATTGGGTAATATATTACTACAAATATCTTCTTCAAGTTTGAGATATTTCTTTTAACATTGGTAACAGTTCATTTTGTACTACAGAAATGTTTAATTTTAATATAGTCAAATTTATCAAGCATTCATTTTACGGTTACTCCTCTTTGTATCTTACTCAAAAATTATTTTTCTAAGCCAGTGTCATCAATATGGTCTCACAGTCTCTTCACTTTTATATTTTTAAGGCTTTTCTTTTGAAACTTCATTCACTTTCACCACGCAGATTTGTGTTTGCGTGAACATGTGTGTGGTGTGAGCAACAGATCTATTTTTAAATAAGAATTTACTAGAGATATTCATTTAGTCATTGATTTTTAATTCCAATTTCGTAATGTAAATATGTCTGGTATGCCCATCATCTGCTTTAGAACCTTCTCTCTGTTCCATTTATCTATTGGCACCAGTATTACACTAATAACATACTCTTAGTTTCTTAAGCTTTACAACTATTACTGATATCTATCCAAATAAACATACTTCCTTATTAATCTTTTAGAAAAATAATCTTAGGGTTCTTCGTCTTTATGACATGGATTTTTATTTATTTATATTCCATTTTTGACATGGATTTTCTACATGGATTTTTAACATCAGTATGTTATCTTCTATTAAAAACAAAGCAAAACAAAAAACAAGAACAAAGTATTCTTGCAAAATATTTGATTGGGATTGCAATGAATTTACATGAAACATATAAGCACTTCTTGGTCTCAGATATACATATATCTGCATTTATTTAGGACATCTTAATGTCTTTCACTATAATTTTACATTTTTGTTTGGATATGTAGCTGACTTTTGCCATATGAATTTGTGGGACTCTGATAGCTTTCTAGAGATATTGTGCTATTGTGAGTGAGATTTCTTAACGTATTCTTTTTATGAGAATAGTCACTTCTAGTGTGCAAACCTGTTATGTATTCTAGTAAATTGAAGAAAGGTCATTATATATGCATATTAACATCAATATAATAATTATAATCAATATAATAAACAAGTTTTTCATTAAATACCTTTGTATAATTTATAATTTTCTTGTGAGTTTTTCCTATAATCTGATAGAAATAGCTCACTACAGTATGTTGTTAGTAATTCTTTGTCTATTATCATATTGTTAATCTTCTTTTTCTGTTAATGTTTGATTGGTGCATCATTTTCCATTCATTAATTTCGAACTTTGTCAATGCAGATTTCCTTGTTAATATAGGCAATAATAGGTTGACTCTATAATACATAGAACTGATATTAGTTCTATTTCTCCACCCCTCAATGATTAATTTTCCTTTAAATTCCATATTTTTTGTCACCACTATTATTTCCTTCTTTCCTCATAGCTACTAATTGTCTAAATTCTTATTTTTCTGTGCTCCCTTTTATTTTTTTAACTGAATCACAAATTCTTCCATAACTTCTTAAATTTCCTCATCAATCTCCTGAGGATAAATGGGTTTCATCTTGTTGGAGATAAGATAAATCTCCCAGAGCCTTCTGACAGATTCCAAAAGGGACTGTTTGTGATTCAAACTTTGTTTAGAGCCGTCATCCTGTAATATTTCTTCACCAGCATCTTTGGCCTCTCCAATCTCCCATGTTTTCCTCTTTTTTGTGTTTATTCTTTGATTTTAAATGTGACAACAAAATGCTGGATGTACATGGACTCTCTTGTTGGGCAAGGCAGACAAGACTGAATATTATTTTTTTGGAGAATATTGAACCTACCATTTCATTAACTTCTTCTTCTTAATATTGCTATCAAGAAATATGTAGTCATTCTGATCTCTGATCTTTGTATAAGAGCCACGGATTTATTTCTTTCAGAAGCTTGTAGAAGCTTTTGTTTGTCCATATTCCTGAAACTCTCTGGTACTGTTCCTTGGTGTGTGTATGTATTTATCAAAATTGCAGAAATGCTCACCAGGCCCTTTTAGTCTGCAGTCGCATGCCATTCTCTTCTGGGACAGTCTATAAATTGTTCATTGTCCCTCTGCTCCATTTTTCTTGCTCAGTCATTTTGGATTTCCTATTTATTAGATATTCGTTCTCCTGGCTTTTCCCTTTAATTTCACTGTCCCTGGCTCCTACTTTCCATCTCTTTGTCTTCTTGCTTTACTTCGTAGAGTATTTTCCTGTTATTCTCCAAGCCCTCTATTGAAATTTATATGATTCGTACAAAATTTTAATTTCCAAAGACAATTTTTATTCTATGTGAATTCATGTTTTGTATTATATATGTAGCATATAATGTTTTCCACGGGTGGCTACAATGATACCTTCCACCCTATATCTTCTTTCAGTAACTTGCCATTCCATAATCAAGTGGAAAAAACTCTATACCCCTCCTATTGAATCCCCATCAAGATGTGGAATCTAATTCCTCTTCCCTTGAATATTTTGTAACGGACAGAACGTAAGTAGCTAAGGTGATACTGCATCATTTTTGAGGTTGGGTGGAGCAAGGTGAAGAAAGATGCCTCTGCCTTTGGAACTTGGACACTTGTACTACCACTCCCTGAGTTACCATGGACGCTATCCAGTTGTCTGGCTGCTACCGGAATTTCAGGAGCTCCCACTGGGCTGTGCAGAAACCACATGGGAAAGCCACTGGACCACATAAGGACAGAGTGAGAGAGAGAGCAGGCGTGAAAGAGCAAGACACACAGACACACAGAGAGAGGAGAGACAGGGAGAGAGAAGAGGGGGTGGGGGGGAGAGAGAGACAGAGAGAGAGAGAGAGAGAGAGAGAGACATTCAATCAGCCCTCAGGAACTCTAGCCCCTTACCTACCATTTGACTGCAACTTCACAAGTAACTCTAAGTAAAGAAACACCCAGCCAAATCCTTTCCAAGGTCCTGAAACCCAGGAATCATGGCAGATAAAATTATTGTTGTTGTGCTAAATTATTAAATTTCGCAATGTTAGGCAGCAATGGCTAATTAGAAATGTAATTTATTATTATTTTATGAGTAAAATATATATAAAATTACATTGCATAATATCTTACATGCCTGTGAAACTTGGTGCTTCCTTTGAGATTTTATTTTCTCTGCATATTCTCTAACTTTTCAAGTTGTTCTTTCTCCCTATTCGTGTGTGTATGTGTGTGTGCACGCGCATGATTTTTCTTGACGGCTTTCCTCAAATGTCTTGACTGATAATTCAACTAGTTATATATCCTATGATCCAAATATTTTTTCTCAGAAAATTTTAGAAACTCTGTCCTTTTCTTCTAATATCCAATATTGCTGTTGGAAAGTCTAGTCAAATCTGATTTTCATTTAATTATGGTAAAAAAGAGAAAGACTATTCTGAGAATGTGTAAAAGATCTTGTCCTTGTGGTTTTAAAATCTCATAATAATAATTATAGAAATTGCACTCTTCCTTTTATGTGGTAATATATCATCAAGTACCTTTCTTTAGTCTGACCATTAATGTTTTGGAAACATGATTGTCCAACATTAAGTATTTGAAAAATATTATGTAAATTAATATTTTATCTTTGCATTTTCTGATCTTTATGTGCTTCTTGCTCTCTCTTTACATTTTATATTACAGATTTATTAGACCTCAATTAATCCCTATTTTTCCCAGAACCTCCTTTAACATTTTCTTTGATTATTTAATTTTGGAATATAATTTTTGCTTTCTTCAAATAACTCTTTTTTATAAGAATGTACCGTACTTTTTCCAGTCTCTTGAAAGATATGATTTAATTTTTCTAATGTTCTTTACTCTCCTCTGACTTATTTCTTGGTTCCCCAGAGAGTGATGCTCTATTTATTAAATGAGGTTTTTGTGTGCCACTGGATTTCCTAAAGTATCAGTGACATTTTATTATTCTTTTCTAATTTTGCAAAAGTTTCATTAGAGGCTTATGTGACTTTTCTCTTTCCTTACAAGCCTGACCACTAAATGAACACAAAGACTGCAAGCTATACAAATGGGACTGTCAAGCAGTTCCCAAGCAGTAGCATGGTAGCAGCTGTCAGGCTGGTTTGTCACACTTCCATAGATGTGGCCACTAAAGACACAATGAGCTCAAACAGATGTAGACATTAATTACTCTGTCAGCAGAGCAGGCAGCATAAGTTTCATGCCAGTGTCAGTTTCTCTTGCCCCCTTGTTCATGGGGATGATGTGGCAACACAACTCACTGATCATATAGTGGATCAGTATCACAGAGGAGAGACACTGAGCCCAGGAAACCGTCAAGAGAACCTGTAGCTTTCTCTATTTACCTGGAATGTATGCAAACTTCATCAGAAATGAGAGGGAGAGATTATCATCTATCCTCAAATATCACTTGGGAGTGAGCTATTTTATTATTCTGAAATGTAAATTAATCTAAGTGAATTAGCTTTCAATCTGTAGAAGTGAAAAAAAGTGAGAAATCTATAAACAATTGTCTTCTAGCGAGGTTAACATATGTCTATTGGGATTGGAGAATTCTAATACAAACAGCACATGAAAAAACATGAAGACAACGAGCTGCCATCTTTACTATACCTCAAAGATAATAAGCTTGATGCTAGGTAGTGATATCCAATTGGAAACCACAATCACTTCTAGGAGAAACCTTATTGGATGTTTTGCTTATGTTATTAGCAGAGGTGGGTGTAAGGGAAAGAGGAGAAGCCAATCAATATAGCTCATTGTTGAGAAGAAAGTTAAAACAAAAATAGTGCAAATTTAAGGTAAAAATTAAACCCACTTCTGTCTCAGCTTTCTTCTGCATTACTAACCATTAGTGTTTATGTCTGCTCTCGTAGTTAGTATAGCCATTATGAAAACCCAATCCACTTTTAATTTATAAGTGTTGTTGATTTGATGTATCCTCAGGTTGTTCCTTGTGCTTCTAATCTATACTTAATTCATTTTTTCTTTAGCTAGGAAAGCAAATAAGAGTGGGCTACAATGTTGAAGGAAGCTTAACTTTAAAAAACATGCAATTTTACTGATTCAGTTAAAGCAACTGTAGTCTCTAATTGCTTTAAGAATAATTGTGTTTGATTTATATTAATAAATAAAATGTAACTGTGAAGATTGTGTTAATTTGTATATTTTCTGTAGAATCTCCAAATTCCAAAAATATTTTAAACATTTTTTACATGTTATTTTATATGATTAGCTCTGCAAGCCTTCTTTAATAATATTTAATTAAAATCAAAGTTATAATGAGCTCCATCCTTACTAAAAAATATCTTAAAAGTCTTACGACTACTAAAAATTAAACTTTTTTTTGGTTAAACTAACCATTAAATAGTTATTGTTTGGATGATTCTTAAAAACTTAATGACTAGAGAATTATAAGTAATAGAATTAAAATATTTACACAATTTAATAAAATATTTAATATAGCTGTATTAAAAATCAGCCTATTTTGTATGCCTGTCATTCTAAATATAATAAAGTTAATTGAGCATAATTTATTCTTCATAATTCTGTGATAATTATTACACATTCAGTTGGTTTCTAGAGATGTTCACAAAAAGTATTTCTATATATATTCCCAATTACTTCAAATTTTTTAAGCCAAATACAATTTAATCTGAAGATTTTTTCATATTTTTCTTTAAAAAAATATAGAAAGAAAACATATTGGAAGGTATTCTTTTCAACCTGCCTAGACAAACTCATTTGATGTGCTTAAAGTCTCTAAAAAATATTGATGTGTATTGTAGTGGTGATATGGGAGTGGGGTGGAATGATGGTGAATGGCTTTCTGTTAGTACTGTTAGCATATTCTGTAACTTTAAACAAAGATCAGAATAGAATTATTAACATCAGTTTTTTTAAATTACTTATTATAATTTAGATTATTTCTATCACTGATACCTTCCAGATAACTTTTTAATTTGAAATTTTCTGGGTTTTTTTTGTATTACTTGTATTTTACTTTTGTTGTCAACTAAAAAAGGTGTGACTTTTTTCTTTCTACCACTTTAATGTCCCTATTTTAAAGAATCATTCTTATTTCCCATTATGTAATTTTCAACTTACATCCATTTCATTTTTAGTAAAACAGAACCAATTGCTGACTGAAAAAAAAAAACTCAATGTATTTCTATATAATTTCATGCTTAATTTCATTTGTGATCCTCAGCCCCCTTCACATAACAATAAAGATAACACCATTAAAATTCCACAACTTAATCTCATTTTTTAGCTAAGCTGTTTGCTTGCATCCTTTAGGCTTGTCAAAGGAAAAGAAAATGAGATGAATTCATGATGCTTATTTCTAGTCAGTTTATAAAAGAAAAAAAAAATAAAAGCCTGAGGTTACCAGTAAGCATCTGTGTCTAATATAAGAATAAATAACTACTTCAGCTTCTGCAGCAACTTATTGTATTACGATGTTCCAATAAAACCCTCCCTGCTGAATCTAATAATTACTTAAAAATTAGTATAGTCACTAAAGAAAATAAGATGAATGGAATGGATTAAAAAGGCAACTAATGATGCATAGCAGTTTTCTCAAGCAAGAACTAAATTTAATTGTTTTTAATCCCTTTGAGAAAGCATTACAGCAGTTTTATATTTGGCTTAAAACTTTCAACCACCCCCAGAATTCAAATTTTTAGAAACAAGAGGCAAAGTATGAAAATAAAATAATTTTTTGTCTATTAGAATTCCAAGTGATATTAAGTAAAATAAACAGGAAAAAGGGGAAAAAGACAAAATATATTTTGAGAATCTAGAATAATAAGTACAATGTTAACCACAGATCACTTAAGTGTTGGAAGTCTTAAATCCTCTGTAGGATTTTCTGTAAATAATGTTGAGAATTATTTGTGTTTGGAGGCAAACTTTCTGTAATGGAGGCTGTTTAATGTTACTTTAGAGCATTTTATCATTTCAGAATATTTTGTTATATAGAAACTATATCTTTGTTTTAATAGCTCATTATTATAAACTATGACCAGGATTCTGAATTTTCCATGACATTCACAATTTCAAATATTTCCCCAGACTATAATTTGGGTTTAGCAAGCAATAACACTATGGCAAAGGAATTACAAGAAATTAAATAATAGTAACTATTCAAATGAAAATCTTTTTAAAAAATTGTAGTCTATATTTAAAATACATTTATTTAACAATCAAAATGTATTTTAAATAAGAAAAAATAATTTTAGATGGCCATACTTTATATAGAATACTGCATTCAACTTCCAAAGGATGTAAGTATATACCTGAAGATATAATAAAATACATGTCAAGGAGATGAATTTAATCAAGGAAAAAAGTCAGTCAAGAAATGAAGATATCCACATAAAAGTCAAAAGAGAAAAAGAAACAGAGAAATGTTTCTAAATATTGTAAGATACATCTATATTATTACAATTTATATCAGTTTGGTTCAAGCAACGTTTACAAAGCTTGTGCAATAGGTTAGAATCAAGACATTTAATCATGAAGTCTTAGTTTTTGCTTTGCTGTGGCCTGCCAATATAAACTTTAACATATATTCGTTATTAAAATATTCCATTTCAAGATCCAGATTATTCTCTCATTAAATTAGTTCTATCTCATTCAGCATCCCCCTTTTATTTTCAACTATTTTAGAGATTTTAGAAATCTCATCTCTTAAAAGCAGTTGCTTGCGGTGATGTCATGGGGAGGTCTGTCTAGTTTGAATTATTTGTTTTAACTTGTCTTTTTGTTGAATAATTCTTCTCATAAAAATAGACATCGGATCCCTTATTTTGTTTTATTATTGTATACAAATAAATATGCTGTTAGGAAATAGGAATTATAGGAATTATTTTTGTTTAGTATAAATAAATTACTAAATAAAATAGGCTGTTAACATTTTACTCCTGTGCAAATCATTTCCATAAATCTGTTTTAGTCAAGTTGTTATCAGACAGCCAATTTTAGCAACAAATAAGCCTTTGTTGAAATTTACTACTTGGTTGTGACATTGTTTAACTACAAATACGTGTAAACAAATGTATATCTGGGCACATAAGAGAAACATTCACAATAAATTATCTTTTTAATCCAACTGAATGCATAGCTACAATATTCATAAATTTATCTTAGATTAATATCCAATCAACAACACTTCCTTCAAACATTTCACTATTGAACTGATTCACACTGCAGTACTTTATGTTGAGATCTCTGTATATGGGAAGAGAAAACTGAAAATGTTTTTGGTCAACTGAATACATGGGAAAAAAGAGAAAAATAGGTTTGTTCTGATATTGTGAAATTGTGGTTAAAATATTACCATAACTGATGAGTCTGCATGATAATGAAACAGGTGACAACAATAATTCATAAGTTTTTAATTATAGGACTGATTGAAAAATGATGCTTTGAAAGAAAAGGACAAGTTTCATACAAAGTAAATGTTAAAGTCTAGTTCAAAATTACTATCAAAAATGAGAAGTGAACATTTTCATTTGGAATCACTAAACTGATTAAAATGCAAATACCCCTATCAGTTTCTTTATTTTATGAGCCAGATTTGGGTTGCTATATGGCTTTTGGCCAGAAGACAAATGAAGTGTGGTCATACTTTCTGTGTTTTAAAGTGTGACTTTATACTATTTTGCTTTCATATCACTGCTCTTAAATAACTTACCAGTTTTCATTATTTTGTCTCCAAATTTGTGAACACCTGACTACTTGGGTCTTTCCTTTAACTTTTTAATGTAACATGTTGGCTGATTTCACTTCAGTAATCCACGATCCCAGATGCTCAACTTAAAGTGAGATTTCTTCTTTTTTATTCTCCAGATTAAATTTAAATAAGATGATAATGTTTCATTTGGAAATATTTGCAATTGTGTGTGTGTGTGTGTGTGTGTGTGTGTGTGTGTGTGTTTCAACATTCTACACATTTCCTCTGGCTTGCATGCTTCCTGCATATTAAACAGATCTGTAGGGAAATATGTTGGGAAAGAAGCCCAACCACCAACACACCAACATGGCACATGGCCAACATGTAATTACAACTTACACTGACTTCCACTTCTTACTATTTCCTTTAGATTTTTCTTTTCATTTATATAATTAAAACTGCATTGAATTAAATATGCTTTTTGATAGAAACTATTGTGTTTTTTCATTGAGGTGTGTCCTAAGTTTGAATAACGCTGGGCATTTGAATAAAACTTGATAGATTTTAAAGGATTTGTATATTTATTACCTAATTTTGATTCTCAAATTACAGCTTGTATAAATAGATGCTATTATTTTATTTAAAACTATAAAAACTGAGACTGTAGGAGATTAGGTCATGTTTTCAAGGACTCTTGGCTGCTAATCCATGCTGGAGTTGAAACTCCAGGGTTCTTTTCTCTATAAATGGTTGTCGGTGTATTTTTAGACCAAAGCAACTTCACCTTTAAAATGTATTGCTGATAGATGGATGTATTCAATCAGAAACCTGTCCACAAAAATAAAATAAAGTTGTTGTTACTCTGTGGTGTTTTACATATATTTACTAATATGCTTCTTTTTTACTATAGTGAAATAATCCAAGTTTCCTGATTATATAATACTAGATTTGAATTCTAGATGTGTAATTTATTAGCTAAATTGATAGATATTATAGGCCGCTTCCCTAAGCTTCAGTTTCCTCTTGTTAAAGTAGGAATGACAATCGTTGTCTTGCAATAGTGTTGAGTAGATTAGAAATTCAGTATTTAAAGTGCCTAGCAATAGCTGGCACACACCATGCTCTCAATAAGCGGTAACCAGTATTAAATTAATTATTTTATGTTTAGAAGTATTACATATATTTTATTTTTAAAAACAAAGTGCTAATATTACATCAGCAGATGTGTAGTAAAAACGAATGGAACAGAATATGTTTGGGGTTAAAAAGAGTAATCTCTGGAGGACTAACAAAAATTTCATTATCCTATACTAGTCATTGTAAATATATGTATTTGGTATTGAGTTTATTTCATAATCAAGACAAATAAAATTAAAAATAATTATATGAGAAAATTGTGAGGATACACTTCAGTGGGAAGAGGCAAAAGACAATACTGTATCAGTTTCCAGCAATGTTACAGTAAATTTACTCTGAACTTAATTTAAGGTTAATTTGCCTGGTGATTAGCTCAAAGTGAGCCATCGTTTGTGACCCTACTGCATTTTTCAGTTCCCCTTTCCCTCCCTGTAGTAATTCTACAAGGCATATACCAACTTACAGTCATCCCTTCTCTCCCACAATTAGGTTAAAATGAAAGAATTAGAACAAAAGCTATAAAGTGTCTCAAAACTACCCACATGTTAAGATTAAATGCAGATTATTTGGAATAATGGAAAATTAAAGCAAAGTAAAACCACAGCATAAGACAACCGACAGTAAGATCAGTTCATCTCTAGGAAATCCTGAAGAAGCTCAAGCTTGGAGCAACAAAACATAATTTTGTAAAGAAACCACAGGACAATGATCACAGTAATTAATTAAAGATTGGGATTCAGAACATTAAGAGAGGCCAGGCTTATGTTTCTCTTCCCACTACGAACCATGCACAGAAACTTAAAAAATAAAAACAAAAACAAACAAAAAACATATGTGATCAAGACTTTAGTCAAATTTGATTGGAGTCTTTCTTGGTAGGCCCAATAAATGGTTTGTTATTGTTGTTTCTAATTTGCTTGATGCATATAATAAAATACTGTGCAACAGTTAGATGCAATAGCATAGATGTAGAAGTTATATATACTGTTCAGAAAAATGAGAAAATAGAAAAAATGGGAAAAACAATGAAACTACATTCATGTAAATTTAAAAATACACTTCTAAAACTATATTCACAATTTTTATGTCGCCATGCCATATTCAAATTATACATCCATAATTTAAAACATTCCTCTTAAAGAGATTTAAACAGACTTAAATATGTCAAGAAGTATTATCTCCCCCTCCTGTACTTACAAGTGTATTTTTTCCTTCTTTTATTTTTATCAGCACTGTTGATATAGAATTACAGAGTCTAATGGTGTCTCAAATTTAATTTCACTCAACTACTGTTTTTAGTTTTGATCAAACTGGAAACCAAAGAAATTAAATGATTTTCCTATAACCATACTGATATTTAGAGGGAGAGCATGAATTCAACTTGTCTTATGACATAACCTACAGAAAAAAAAATCTACAAGACTATTTGACTGTATTTTATCTTATTATTTCACTATAAGCCACTTTAAAACTTCATTGTCTATTTATTCTACAAAAATTTCTGTAGTTAATATCATATATGATGTAGAAAGACAAAAATTATTTCCCTGTAAGTTAAACAGAGAGAGAACATCTATTCTCACTCTTTCCACGTAACCTAACACTAGAGATCCTAACCATTGGGATTAGTAAATAGAAATACAATAACAGGTGTGCTAATTGGAGATGGAAAAAAATACCTTTTTTTTAAAAAAAAAACTTTGAAACACTTACAAACTTATAGAAAGGTAAAACTAATGTATAAATAACTTATTTTTTCCTCAACCATTTGACAGCAAGTTGTCAACTTGATGAATGATCATTCCTGAGCAATTCAGTTGGCATTTCCTACAAAAGGATATTCTTACATGATCTCAAATCCTCTATGAACATTGCTAATGTAATATTAATTTGTTATTATAATCCAATTATCAGATTCCATTTAAACTTCACCAATTGTTCCAATAATATCTTGTGTGGTACAAATAACCACCTCAAATCATGTGCTACATTGAGTTGTCTTGACTTTCGGCATCTTTGAGGCTGGAAGAGTATCAGTCCTTCCTCAACTTGAAGATTTAGGCGACTGCAATAATTACAGATGAGTTGTATTGTTGTATCTACCTCATTTAGGTTTGATGTTCCCTCATGCTTATATTTGGGTTAGGCATTTAGAGCAGGATTATCATAGAAACGGTGCTATGTTCTTTCTGTATCCTGTTGACAGGTGCATTTCCACTTATCGCTTTACTGACAGTGATATTCAATTTGGTTAACTAATTAAGTCCTCCACTAGAAAGATTTACATTTTCCCTTCATAATTAATACATCTTTTATAGAAGCTTTAAAAAAAAAAAACTATGTAAATAGAGGGGCGCGGTGGCTCACGCCTGTAATCCCAGCACTTTGGGAGGTCGAGGTGGGTGGATCACGAGGTCAGGAGATGGAGACCATCCTGTAACACAGTGAAACCCCATCTCTACTAAAAATACAAAAAAAAAAAAAAAAAAAAAAAATTAGCCAGCGTGGTGGCGGGCAGGCGCCTGTGGTCCCAGCTACTCGGGAGGCTGAGGCAGGAGAATGGCCTGAACCTGGGAGGCAGAGCTTTCAGTGAGCCGAGATCGCGCCACTGCACACCAGCCTCGGCGACAGAGCGAGACTCTGCGCCCCCCACCACCAAAAAAAAAAAAAAAGAAAGAGAAAAAAAAACTATGTAAATATCCCACTCTTCATAAAATGTTCTAATCAATCAATGAATAAATTATATCTGTTTAGAATAATGGTTTTCTATCTTCTTCAATAGGTTGTAACCCATCTCTAATATTTATTTTTATGTTCAAATCATATTAATCTGCTCTTGAATACTTTAGACAGGTTCCATTTATTCTTTGAGCACTTACTTGCTTTTCGGCTCAAGAAGGGTTGAGTTTATCTTGTACATACCGTGGACAACCTGTGAAATCATCTATATCTCAAAAGATCTCCGGTTCCTCTTAGTCAAAAATGATATTTAGAAACAAATATCTCTGTAATATGTGTGTTCATTGCTATTGGGATACTGCTTTCCCCAGACCCTCTTCACTGGACACAATAAAGAAATATTTGTACACACACATACTATATGTAAATATATTTCTTTTTGTTGTTGTTGAGATAGCTCTGAACATAGGTTGTACCAAAATGTCGAATGCTTTATTTGGACCTACTTTTGTGAAGAAAAGTAGAGAATACTAATTGGCATATAGACACATTACTGGTGGTGGCATTCGTCCTTCTTACGGGGTCTACATGGTGTGTTTTCAGTTCAGTGAAAGTTGAATAATTAATCTTTATGAAAGAATCACTTCTATAATGAAGTCAAGAAGATTTTTCCTCTTCATAATGGTAGAGGTCAGATCCTGGCACGATGTTCTTGGGTTCCATGCTGCTGATGGAGCTGAGACCTCTGCCCCTACAGGGGTTGTTAAAAGTGAGCAAGTCCCCCATGGCCCCCTCCAGGACATTTTTATATTAATCTGAATAAATATGTTTAAAACATGAGTTCACACCAGTATTTCTAATTGCTATCGAATAGCACAAAAGTGATTCTAATTTTCTTTTTCTTATTTGCAAATTTCTTCTATGAGAGAAAGAATACTTGTTACAATGATCCTATATATATTAACTTATTAGATCAATCCTCCTGCATGTAACAAATCTCCCACGTCTTCCACCTCTCTCAGGATACTTCATCTAGTAATTCCTGCCCAGGCTCTGAAACCTCATGTTGGACCCTCCTGTGCATGGCTGCCCTGCTCATTCTGCTCTCATCTGATCCTCTCACTGGGCCACTCCATTGAGTGTATGCCCACCATACCCTTTTCTGACTCTGAATGCCCTCACCAGTCCAAATCCCTGTACAGTAACTTTCCTTACCTCTCCTGATGCTCCACATCAGCTCTCCTCTCTAAGAATGCCTCCTTACCCTAATTTAGTTCTGAAACCTCATTCTATGCAATAGGGGCCTTTTCAACCTGGAAAGTGGATGTATAGGTTAATCTTCTTCAATAGAACTGAATTGTTTAGAAAAGAAGAGAAGAAAAAGGGAGGAGGAAAGAAAGAGATGCAAAATTGTCTTTATTCAGACAACATGATGATGTATGTAGAAAATCCTAAGAAATCTATATTTTAAAAAACTTCTATAGTTGCTAAATAAATTAAGATCATGGTACACAGAGTCAAAATAAATACAAAATATAAATTTCTATGTACTAACATTACATTCTTGGAAACTGAACTCTAACATACCATGCCTTTTATAATAGCACAGAGAACATAAAACACTGATGATAAATGTAACAGGATAATATGTAAAATCTCTACACTAAAATCTGTACAAAATTGTTGAATGAAAGAAGTGCAAAATCGATGGAAAGATATAACATGTTCATAGATAAGAAGACTCAATGTTAAAATTTATTATGGACTGGATGTTTTTGACCCTCACCAAATTTAAATGTTAAAGCCCTAATTCCCAGCATAATTAGATTTGGAGATGGGGCCTCTAAGGAAGCAACTGAAGTTAAATGAGGTCCTAAAAGTGGGAACCTGATCCTGTAAGATTAGTATCTTTATAACAAGACAGGGAGAACTCTCGCTCTCTGTCTCTCTCTCTCTCTCTCACACACACACACACACACAAACACACACACACCTTGGAAAGGACATGGGAGGACATAGCAAGAAGGCAACCATCTGCAAGTCAGGAAGACAGTGCTCATCAAAAAGCAATCCTGGTGCACCTTGATCTGGAACTATTAGCCTCTAGAACAATGAGAAAATAAATTTCTCATTTAAGTGACTAAATCTATGGGATTTTACTATGGCAGCCCAAGCAGACTAATACAAAGTATTAGTTCTGTGCAACTTGGTTTACAGATCCAATAAGATTCAAATAACATCATAGTTTTTTGTTTTGTTTTGTTTTGTTTTTGAGACAGAGTCTCACCCTCTTGCCCAGGCTGGAGTGGAGTGGTGCGATCTCAGCTCACTGCAATCTCTGCCTTTCGAGTTAAAGCCATTCTCATGCCTCAGCCTCCCGAGCACCTGGGATTACAGACGTGCACCACCACGCCTGGCTAATTTCGTATTTTTAGTAGAGGTGGGATTTCACCATGTTGGCCAGGCTGATCTCGAACTCTTGACCTCAAGTGATCCACCTGTCTTGGCCTCCCAAAGTGCTGGGAGTACAGGAGTGAGCCACCGCTCCCGGCCCCTAGCATGTTTTAAATATATTTTTGGTAAAGGTAAAATGTATGTGAAAATGCAAAAGATATAGAATTATTTTAAAAATACTTGGAGAATAAAACACAATTGATGCCTTACTTTTGAAGCTACAGTAGTTAAGATAATGTGTTATTGGCCTAGCTATATATATAGAATAACCGAACAGAATTGATCATTCATAATTAGACCCCAAAGTATATAGTCAGTCGACCTTTGTCCAAGGTATGAGAACATTTCAATGAGGACAGCAAAGTTGTTTTCACAAATTATGCTAGAACAACTGGTTCTCTCTATGGAAAACAAACAAGTAAAAAAAAATCACCTATTTATATATTATTATACTATATACAAGAATATATTTAAGTTCTAATGAAAATCTAAAACTATATATTTTCTAGAAGCCAATACAGAAGAATAACCTTATGATCTTAAGGTAATAAAGGATTTGTTAGACAGGACCCAAAAAGCACTAACCATAAAAAAATAATAAAATGGACTGCACTAAAATTAAAACTTCTCAACATAAAGAAAATGAAGGAGCAATTTGGAGACTGGGGGTAAAATCATTTAGAATGCCTACATATTTGGTAAATATCTTATATCCAGAATATATAAACTCTTATAACACAAGTATAAAATCCCAATCACCCAATAAAATATTTGGGCAAACCTCAAAAACATCTTGAATAAACCAATATATACAAATAGTCATTAAGCCATTTTATTAAGCCATATTAAGGATGCTCAACATCCTTAGTCATCACAGAAATGCAAATAAAAACTACATTACACTGTTATTATATACCTTTTAGAATGACTCATTGAAAGACTCTAACAACACCAATATTATCTAGAACATTGACTAATAGGAATTCTCATGTACTAACTGTGACAGTGTAAATTTTTACATACATCCATCTGAGAAAATGAGAATGTTCTCATTAAGTTAACACATCCCTAGGCCATGACCCAGAACTCCATTTCTACACACTTGGAAAAAAAAGGAAACTGTATGTGCACAAAGGGACCCAAAATGTCCATTAACAGGAAACGAGATACACAAACTATGATATACTAATATTGTGGAACAGCACTCACTCAGCAATAAACAGGAATGAACCACTGATGAAAATAATAGCATACAAGATCCTCAAAAAATACACTGAGAAAAAGAAGCTGGATATGTAAGAGTATATGCTCCAAAAGTCCATTTAAATAAAATTTTAAATAAAAGAATTTTAATTCCTGTTGAAAGAAATCAGAAAGGTGCTTGCCTATTGAAATAGGAAATGGACTGGGAAGACACAGAGGGAAATTTCAGGGTAATGAAAATGATTTGTATGTTCATGTAATTGCAAATGTATATGTATTTGTCAAAACTCATCAAAGTACACTCTATGTCAGTGTACTTTGCTCTATGTAAATTATACTTCAAAAATGTAAAAAGGTACTTCTCATAAGGACATTTAGAGAGAAAATTTAAATAAGCAAATAAGTAGTATCCCTTCTTCCTATAACTATGTATGTATTTTTTTCTTTCTTTTCCTTTTATTTTGTCAGCAGTGTTGATATAAAAATGTGGACTTCAATGATGCCTCAAATTTAATCTCACCCAAAAAATTCAATTTTTAATCATGATCAAAACAGGAATGCAAGAGGTTAAATGATTTTCCCATAATTTTATAGAGAGTAGCAGAGGGTGAAACTGAGGGTTCATGATCTATTCTCCAGAAAAATATCCACAAGACTGTTTGCCTGAATTATTTTGAGTTTTTAATGTAAGTAGCTTCAAAACTTTCTTTAAGAGTCTTGTTATAAGAATAAACAAAAAACATAGACTAGAAACCAGAGAGAAAATATTAATATATTGGAAATACGACCTCCATAAAGAAATATTGGGCATGGAGAACATACTCTTAATTTACATAAAAAGTAAAATTATTCAAAACTAAAGAATTTTAAGCAGGCAGCACAATTTAAAAAAGATCAAAGAAATGTAATAGACATTTCTCCAGAGAAGACATCCAAATGGCCAATAAGTACATAAAAAGATACTCAACATCACTAGTCATTAGGGAAATGCAAATCAAACCACAATGAAGTATCATTTCATACCCATAAGGATAGTTATTTCAACAACAACAAACAGAAAACAAGTGTTGTCAAGAATCAGGTGAAACTGGAACCCTTGTGCATTGCTGGTGGGAATACAGAATGGTTCAACTGCTGTGGAAAACAATATGATACTTCCATAAAAATTAAACATAGAATTACCATATGATCCAGTAATTTCACTTTTGGGTATATACACAAGAGAATTGAAAGCAGGAATTTGAACAGATATTTGTATAGCAATGTTCATACCGGCATTATTCACTATAGCCAAAAGGTGGAAAAAATCCAGTTGTTCATCAATAGATGAATGGATAAAGAAAATATGGTATCTACACAATAGAACATGATTCAAACTAAAAGAAAGGTTTCTTGTCCGGGAGCAGTGGTTCACACCTGTAATCCCAGCACTTTGGGAGGCTAAGGTGGGTGGATCACATGGTCAGGAGTTCAAAACCAGCCTGGCCAAGATAATGAAACCCTGTCTCTACTAAAAATACAAAAATTAGCTGGCCATGGTGGCAGGCACCTGTAATCCCAGCTACTTGGGAGGCTGAGGCAGGAGAACGGCGTGAACCCAGGAGTCGGAGCTTGCACTGAGCCGAGATTGCACCACTGCACTCCAGCCTGGGCAACAGAGCGAGACTCTATCTCAAAAAAAAAGAGAAAGGGTTCCTGAGACATGCTACAACATGAATAAATCTTGAAAACATATAATTCCACTTATATGAATTACTTAGAATAAGCAAATTTATAGAGACAGAAAATAGCGTAGTGGTTACTATGGGTGAGGGAGATAAAGGGGAGTTATTGTTTAATTTGTACAGAGTGTCCATTTGAGATGATAAAAATATTCTAGATAGTAGTGATGCTTGCACAATGTTGTAGATTAATAAACTGTACACTTAAAAATGGCTAAAAAAGTACATACTATGCTGTGGTTGTGTATATTTTTTACAATAATAAAATAAAAAATCATAGGAATTTTAGTAGCATATTCATTTAATAAACTTGATTTATAATGCCTTTTTCTACATATGCTAAAATAAATGCTACATATGTATGCACGTGAAAAACTCATTGAAATATTTTGAAAATAATTTTCATAAAAATAATGGGTTTTCCTCCAAATCAGTAATTTTCAAAATAATCTGTACAAACTTAGGCATTTAAAAATTACTCCATACTTTTTCTTCATTAAAATAATTTATTTTTAAAATAAAATTTTAGCAGACAACATTTCAAATACATACTCTTTTTTCAAATCTTTTTTCCTTATTGGGGAGATTCATTGTCATCAGTGTGAATCTTTATGTGAACAAACGTGTGCTTTTTTTTTATTGATGGGAGTCTTGCTCTGTCGCCCAGGCTGGAGTGCAGTGGCATGATCTTTGCTCACTGCAACCTCTGCCTCCTGGGTTCAAGAAATTCTGCTGTCTCAGCCTCCCGAGTTGCATGGGACGACAGGCGCATGCCACGACGCCTGGCTAATTTTTTTGTATTTTTAGTAGAGACGGGGTTTCACCATATTGGACAGGCTGTTCTCGAACTCCTAATCTCAGGTGATCTGCCTGCCTCAGCCTCTCAAAGTCCTGGGATTACAGGCGTGAGCCACCGTGCCCGGCCAACAAATGTGTGTTTTCTATGAGATCTGTTTTTGTCTGAAATTGATCCAATTTTCTGTTAAATTGGGAATCACCCTCTTAGAGATATTAATTTGTAGAAACTTTTGCATGCGATTTTAACACTGATAAAGTATTTCTATTCAACTTTGTTTTAACTGAAACAATAAGTTAAAGACAAAAAGAAACAGTAAGTCAAACAATAAGACAAAAATAATCATCTAGTTTGTGCATAGATTTACTAGCCTCAGTTTTGCTTTCGAGGATAGAGCGTTACTACAGTTGTACGAAATCCCTTTCAAGGATGCTTCACAGAGATGCCTAGCTCCGTTAGTGTCGGACAGAAGTGGAAGGTAAGGGCCTGGCCATTTCAGTTCAAAGAGGGACAATTCTGGTAGGATATTTAAGCTCTAGAGACCCCAGAAGGTGGGTGGAGGCTGTAGAGATTGCATCACTGCCCAACTGTTGACGTTATCAAATTCCTATCCACAGATGTTTATACGAAGAGCATTCCCGAATATATATTCTGATAGGCTGTATCCTGCAACACCCATACCCAAAATGTACACTGCTTGTTACCTTACTGTAAAATATATAAATGTGTGTGTGTATATATATATATACTAGAGTAAAATGGCCTCTGCATTTCTATCTAATCAAATCTTTAAAACTGTCTCTATGAAATATACAGAAAATGTCTGCTTATGATAGTTTTGTACTTCACATTTTTTATCTAATCTGCTTTGGAAGCTTTCAAATTTTACCTCATAGAAATAAGTTCGTTTTGAGAATGATTTGAAGTATTTTTTGTTTTTTAAAAAAAAAAAATTATGACCCAGCTAGACTCACTTCAGTGTGTAGTGTGAATGTACTACAACCTCTGGTTTTGAAGTCCTGCTGGCTTATTACCTATTTTAATAAAGACTTGTTCCTGATGACGTGTTTTAAAATTTGATCTGGCTAAAGAAGAGGAATGGTGTCCATTATCCCATTCTTTCATTTAGAGGTTGCATATTCTTCACAATGGAATTTTCTGTCAGTGAAGAGCAAATTTAAGAGTTTTACGGAGAACCAATATTTTCTTTTCATGGAATCTCTCACAACCAGCATCTCAGTAGTCTGAGGACTGTATACATGGGGTAAATATATTAATAATTCATATGCTTCAGTGCATTTTAATAGTTATGTTCACGATGAGCCTTGAAGATTGTAGACATAAAGTGCAAAACATTTTTAAGAAGTTGGAGAAAACTTCAGAAAAAAAGCAGGATGTGAGAAATAATAGGGACAACTTCAATTAAGCTAAGAAAAGACTGATTAATGCTACAAGCCACAGGGGTCAACAGTAAGAAAATGCCTCAGAGAAAGGAATAACTGAGGGGTTATGTGACAAGAAAATAAATTAATTTGAGTCAGATACCAGGAAAGCATTATTACCCAGTTTGGAGTCAAGGTCAATGTAAGAACAACAAAGCAATTCAGAAGAAATTTTATATTGGCCATGAGAGCTAAATTTAAGACACTGACTAGAATAGAGCAGCAGGAAGGCAAAAAGCGGAGAAGATTTACTAAGCATTTATAATATGCTAGACAGAAAACCTACGTAAGGTAGTCCATACATTATTACATTCAATCCTATAATAGCAATAGTTCTATGAAAAAAAGTAATGTTATGTATAAATGAGCTGGCAAATCTTTTAACAACTAGCTCTCTGGTAGCAGGAGTCCTGACACGTAGTGTTTGCCAATTTCTGTGGTATAAATACTGCACCATACCCGATTTAAAACTACCCCCATGACCTCAGCTGGGCATGTAAAAATCCTAAAAAATTAACAATAGGCTCTTTCAAATAAGCATGAGCCAGCTCCAGCACACCACACCATTGCTATGTATGTTTTACAAATGAAAACACTGCTACAAATAAAAAAAAATCGACAGAAGGGTAGACTCAAATTTATGTAAAATTTTTCTGGTTTAAAATCCACATTTTTAGTAATCTAGTATTCAGGAAACAAACAAACAAACAAAAAACAAAATTTGTTGTCTAGATTTCTTTTGTGAAGTCTATATTATCTTGGAGCTCTGTCTGAAGAAGAAATCAAAATTAACCTGGAACTTACAAGGACCCGGGAAAGCCAAGGAACAGAGCTAGAAGTCCACCATCTTCTGGGAATCCGGAATGACACCTTTGAACCATGCCTTTCAATTTCCAGGTAAAGAAGTAGCAATGCACAGAGAGAATTTCCCACTTTCTGTTTAAAACAGACTAAAGGAATTTGGGAGATCTAGAAGGAAAAATGCCAGCACCTTCTTTGAAGAAACCAAGAGATAGCCTGAAGCTATCTGCATGCTGTAAATTTTAAAATATCAGGAGAAAAAGACATGGGGAGAGGATTTCTGGACCTGAGGATCTTAAAAAAAGAAAAGCTGACAGAATTCAGTTGACAAAACAATTAATATTAAATGCACCCCCCCCCCAAAAAAAATCAACACTATCTTATTTAGAAAAAAGAGAAAGGTTATATTGGCTGATGGCAGGGCCATAGTGGATCAGTTTTGGCAGAAAAATAGCAAGGTAAAATGAATCAAAGTGTAGAATCGTATTTTCAGGAAGCCATGTATGTATGAGACTAAAAGAGGAGAAATTTTACAGTATAAGTAGTCTTAGACCCACCAATTTCAGCTGACAATGAAGAAGAAAGCAAGCACACATAAATCTTGTGTCTTTCTCACACCACATTCACATAGACAGAGAATTCCTCATTTTTGCCTGTGCCTCACATATTATCTGTAAAAAACTGGGACAGAAAAGCTTTACTTTATTCAATCATAAGGACCTGGTCAGAATCTGTATAATTGTACTTAGAAGAAGAAGAAAAAAAAAAAAAAGCAGAAGACAGAACAAAAAGATGTACACAAACAATAAAAAATAAAGCTCACCAGAAAATTATGATAAAACAAATATAAATTGATTTTCAAAAGTAACAAGAAAATGTGCTTTTATGTAACAAGACTCCAAATATTGATATGAATTCATAGAAGATAGTGCAATAAAATAAAAGACACTGCAGTAAAATAAAAGATAAATATATAAATAGAGCTCAGGAAAAAATTTGAAGAGTTAAAAAATAGTGACAAAAAGACATGATTGTAAACAATTAAAAGACAGTAGAAATTGCTGTAAACATAGTAAATGAAAGAGAATACAAGACGAAGAAATCAAGCAAAGGGAATCATAAAAATAGAGTAAAAAGATTTAGAGAGAAAAATGAAACAATGAAGAGAGCTGTTTCCAAGAGTACTAGAATAATGAGGGAAGAAAGTTTAAAGACAAAAGCAGGCCAGGTGCGGTGGCTCACGCCTGTAATCCCAGCACCTTGGGAGGCCAAGGCAGGCAGATCACGAGGTCAGGAGATTGAGACCATCCTGGCTAACACGGTGAAACCCCGTCTCTACTAAAAATACAAAAAGTTAGCGGAGCGTGGTGGCGGGCACCTGTAGTCCCAGCTACTCCAGAGGCTGAGGCAGGAGAATGGCGCGAATCCGGGAGACGGAGCCTGAAGTGAGCAGAGATCACGCCACTGCACTCCAGCCTGGGCGACAGAGCGAGACTCCATCTCAAAAATAAATAAATAAATAAAAATTAAAAAAAAATAAAGACAAAAGCAAATAAATAACTTGACTTCAGTAAAAAATACTCCATTAATCTGTTTATGAATATATACTCAAATAGTTAAAATACAATATATATTGGGACAATATATTTGCAACTCATATCAAAACTGTTAGAGACTATCACTTTCAGACATGGTAGAGAAGTTTATTTGGAAACTAATTATGTTAAAATCAATTTAAAATGCTGGAAGGAATATAAGAAATAGTTCCGTAAAAGTAATAAAGACAAGCTGTCAGAAGAAACTATAAGGGCTAGTAAAAACCTAGAGTAAGTAGAACAAAAGATCACAACCCTGCTTTTTCTACGAGAATAGTTTGTACGGGAAAATTTGCTTTTCAGCTTTGTTGCTGTCCTGGGGTAAGGTACACAATTCAAGGACAAAGATGTAGACCCAATGTTCAAAGACTTAAACAGTTAAAACCAGCTGCTCATCCTATGTAGCTGAAGAGAAAATTGCCTTAGGAGCAAAGCTAGAGGAAGAAAGAAAAAAAATATACAAGAAACTAAAGGTAAAGAAAGATCAACTAATTCTGGGAAGCTATGGCTGCAGGCTGGCCCTCATCAATATTTTGAGCCAGATTTAAAATACGCAAGTAAACCAGAAGATCCTAAGATAAAAACTCGAAAGCAGTCAGACAAAAACAGACAAATTATGATCAACAGACAGGCAGACTGTCAGCTGATCTCTCAGCAACAACAATTCATTAATAATCCAGGAGATACAGAAAATTTAACTGAAGTAGCTGTCATCATTAAATTTTATACCCACAAAAATTAACTTTTTAACAGAAGGGCAAAAATATCTTCAGATAAACAATGCTAAAAGATATCAACTTTAGCATATACACTAAACAAAATGATTTCATAACAAATGATCTAAAATTGAATGTGAGATAGAAAAAGAAGATAAAGAAAATATAAAATATATGAATAAATCTAAACAAACAAGGAACACAAAAGACAATTATAATGTAATTCAGGTCAGAGATGAGCAGTGAAGATGAGCAATGATAATGTATTCTGTGGTACTTTTATAATCCAGCATCCAGATAAAATTATAGATTGAAACTAGATTTTGATAACTAATGGTACATAATATGACTTGTGGGGCAAACCATAAAAGAGTTACTAAGTAAGTAGTAAGTAAATTTGTAATAGCTAAAATAAATTAATAAACTGGTAGAGTGAAAAACTAAATGATTAAAAAAAACTTTAGGAGAAATTTTTTAAATTTCTAGCTTTGATTTTGGAAAGTTTTTATTGTTTTATCTTCAAGTTCTCTACTCTTTTCTTCTGCAATATTCTAACCTACAAATAATCATATCTCTGTAAATTTCATCACACTCATGTTAGTTTCCAACTCCAGTAGTTTAATTTACATATCTTGTATATATTCATATCTTTACTTATTTTTATCATATTAAATACAGTAATTATAACCATTTTCATATTCTTATCAGCTAATTATAATCTCTATTTCATTTCTGGGTTGATTTTAATTGATTTATCTCATTGTCATGACATATTTTTCCTGCTTCTTTGAATGGCTCATAACGTGTCTATAGGATAAACAATAAGAATTTAGTTTGGAATTCTGAGTATTTTTGAATTACTATAAAGAGCCTTGCACTTTATTTTGGGACTGTTTGTACTTTGATTCTTGCTTTTCTAAGACCATTATTTCTTTTATGTAGAATTAGAGTAATAGCTCTTGGGTTAATTGTTCCCCACCAGTAAATAACGATTTTCATGTGTAATCAACCAGCCATAGACCTTGAGGTTTCCATGTCTGCTGATGAGAACAAGCACTTTTCTCATCATTCACTTAGTGTGGAGCACTGTTTCCTCTAATCTCTTTAGGTGGTTCTTTCTCCAGCGTCAGGGAGTTTTCACAGGTTTTGAATAATTGAGGGAAACACTATGAACATTCACAGAGTTATCTCTCTGTGCACCTTTCTCATCTCTGCTTCTCTGTCCTGTGAGCACCAGCCATCTCGTCTTCCCAGACTCAGACTCAACAACTTGTCGTCAGCATCAGCTTCAGCCTGCGTTCTTCCGTGCACTTGTGTCTGAAGGCAGAATGCTGAGGAAAACATAGTTTTTAATCTCATCTAATATTCTGTTTTAGGGATCATAACCTTCATTGACAAAAAGAGAGAAAAGGAAGTATTTTTACATGATACATGAAGTGATAAAATACAACAAAAACTATGATGTTAAAGATGAGTATACGGAGTCCTTATTTTGCACAGTTCTTTTATGAATACAGCTCAGTTATCACAGTTGAAAAAATGCCATTTGGCCAGGTGCAGTGGCTCACGCCTGTAATCCCAACACTTTGGGAGGCCAAGGCAGGCGGATTATGAGGTCAGGAGATAGAGACCATCCTGGCTAACATGGTGAAACCCCATCTCTCCTAAAAATACCAAAAACTAGCCAGGTATGGTGGCACGGGCCTGTACTGTAGTACTAGCTACTCGGGAGGCTGAGGCAGGAGAATCACTTGAACCCGGGAGGCGGAGTTTGCAGTGAGCGGAGATCAACCCACTGCACTCCAGCCTGGGCGACAGAGCGAGACTCCATCTCCAAAAAAGAAGAAAGAAACAGCCATTCATCTAACAACACAGTTCAATTTTCAATTAATATATATATTTATATCTTGTATATATTCATGTATTTACTTAATTTTTATCGCATTAAATATTTATAACCATTTTCATATTATATATATTATATTTATATATATTTCATATTATATAAATATATATATATATTTTTTGAGACGGATTCTCTCTCTGCCGCCCAGGCTGGAGTGCAGTGGCACGATCGCTCACTGCAAGCTCTGCCTCCCGGGTTCACGCCATTCTCCTGCCTCGACCTCCCAAGTAGCTGGGACTACAGGCGCCCGCCACCACACCTGGCTAATTTTTTTGTATTTTTAGTAGAGACGGGGTTTCACCATGTTAGCCAGGATGGTCTCGATCTCCTGACCTCGTGATCCGCCCGCCTCGGCCTCTCCAAAGTGCTGGGATTACAGGCGTGAGCCACTGCGCCGGCCTATCATAGTATATTAACTTGACTAATTGCGTGCTAGCTTTGCAGTCCTCAAGCCACTACGTAAATAACAGTGATTATGATTAGTGACCCAATATGTCACTTTTTTCAAAATCCATCAGTGATTGATCACTGCGTATCTATTATTCAATTCATTCACAGATACTTAAATGTGTAGTTGCATTGTCTGGTTGGTTCTCAGTGATAAACTCACATGACATTTTACAAAAATGGATAATTGGAAGAGAATATTGGCCAAAATAGATGAAAGTGTAGCAAACCAAATATAACATTCTTGCAAGTAAAATTCGAATCAAACACAAGTGCAGCAGTAGAAGAAATTACAACCAAGGGAATATTGACAGTGTCACCACCTGAGATCTGATGCCACTCCAGATCTGATGCCAACTGAACAGTGAACAGGATATTGACATATTGAATAATGTGGATGTAAAGAAAAGAATGAAATGTCACAAAGGAAGTAACACCAGAACAAAATATCTTATTGAAGGAACTTCAGAGATGTTTGACAACAAACTCAGAAAGGAGTATGACAATTTGCTAAGGCAAAAAACAGATGCATAAAACATGATACTCTGTATCATGTTTTATGATGAGAAGAAGGCAAGCACTATTTGAACTATGCTTAAGTTTTGTTTTTGTTTTTGCTCTTGTCTTGAGACAGGTATCTGTTTGTCGCCCAGGCTGGAATGCAGCTCAAGTGATTCTCCCACCTCAGTCTCCCAAACGACTACAGGTACACACCAATAGCACCAGATATTTCTTGCTTCTCTTTCCCCTTCCCCCTCCCCTTCCCCTTGCCTTTCCCTTCTTTCCTTCTTCCCTTCCCTCCTCCTCCTCCTCCTCTTCCCTCCCTCCCTCTCTCCTCTTGCCTCCCTCTCTCCTCTTCCCTCCCTTCCTTCCTTCTTTCCTTCCTTCCTTCCTTCCTTTATTCCTTCCTTCCTTCCTTCCTTCCTCTTTCTCTCTTTTGTAGATACAAGTTCTGACAACATTGCCAGGCTGGTCTTAAACTCCTGGGCTCAAGAAATCCTCCTGCCTTGATTTCCCAAGATGTTGGGATTACAGGCATAAACCACCAGGCCCAGCCAAGTTTTTTTTTTTTAATAAAGAAACAAAACACTTTAATCCTTAATATTTCTATTGTGTCAAATTATAGTATACTCAATAATAGTTGCTTACTATGTTTTTTACATTTTCTATACATTTATGACCAATAGTAGAAGAGTTTTAGAGCTTTGACTAAAAAATTTAAAGGTAGTAGAGCACTTGTGATTTTCTTAATTAATTATTAAGATATATCACTTTGCATGGGTTTCAGTGTGCACAGACGTTTCTATGGTCTCGCACTGCCATACAAAAAGAGGACTTTCTGTAGTAGAATTCCTGAAGAAACCACTAAGAAGGAATCAACAAACTCCTTTTTTTGTAAAGAGGAAGATAGTAAATATTTTAGACTTTGAAGCCCACATATATCAATATCATCTTTTTCTTTTCTTTTCTAACCCAGCCTAATAAGATGCAAAAATCATTCTTAGATCAAGGGCCTTCTAGATTTAGCCCACTAGTCATAGTTCACCAACTTCTGAACTAACATAACAAAATAAAGACTTAGAGTTAATGGGCAAATACTAAGATATTATTTTTTAAATTTAATTAGTTCAAAAGATGATAGAAAAAAAAAACAAGAGAACAAAAGTAGACGGTACAAATAGTAAGATTATAAATTCAAACCTAACACATGAAAGATACCTTAAATGTAAATAGTACAAATACTTCAATATGTTATTTAGAAATGAAGTTAATCACCATTACACAAGTCTGTTTTCAGGTAAATTTTTCATGGTCACTCAAACAGATCTGAGACAAGGAGGTTAATTTCACATTCAAAATGTCTCCTGCTGGCCCAGCACCAGTACCATGGCTCATACCTGTAATCCCAGCACTTTGAGAGGCTGAGGCGGGCGGATCACCTGAGGTCAGGAGCTCCAGACCAGCTTGGCCAACATGGCAAAAACCCCTGTCTACTAAAAATACAAAAATTAGCCAGGCATGGTGGCATACACCTGTAATCTTAGCTACTCAGGAGGCTGAGGCAGGAGAATCGCTTGAACCTGGGAGGCTAAGGTTGCAGCGAGCTGTGGTCATGCCACTGCACTCCAGCCTGGGCAACAAGAAAAAAAAAAAAAAGAAAAAAAAGAAAAGTCTCCTGCATCCTCACTCTGTAATTTTAGAGTAGTTTATTGTTTCCATCTTTTATGAATTACGTTAAGATACTTTACCTAAAAATCAACTTAATGCTTAATGAACACTTGGCTCTATTATATTGCTTTAAAATGTTTGGGTTTTTGTTAAAATATAATATTTTTGAAAGCCAGAAGTAGATACTACTAGTCATAGTATTTCCTCAGCATCTAACTGAGGTTCTCAAATAAACATTTTTATTGAATGATTGAATAAATAAATATAAATGAACAAACATATGTTCACTTAAATGTAAGGAGTGCCTGCTTTACTTTTTGTAACATTGTTTCCAGTGATGGAAATATTCCTTTCCAATAGTATTTCCATGTGCTTTTATATTCTGTATATTTAAATACCTGTGCAAGTTTTATAGTGTGTTTAGATATCTTAATGATTAGCCATTATTCTGTTGTTGAGAGTTTGAATAGGTTTCTATTGTATGTTTTATAAATAGCACTTCTATAAACATTTATTTTCTCTTTGGAGTTAACCTCTAAAATGTTCAAAATGCTATTATTGGATCAAATATATAAAAACTTACTGTTTGTTACCTATTGTCTGAAATATTGACTCCTGCTGATTTGAATTAACCCAAAGAGCTATCATTCCTGCATATTGGTTTCTTACAAACCTGCCAATAACATTTTTACGTATTTTTATAACTTTAATTATTTTAGGGCATTTATTTTTCTCATGTGGAGAGACAATTTGACTTTTCTATGTGATAATCTCTCATCTGTATTTCTTCAATTTTATCAGCTATAAACCAAAATTAAATTTCCTTATTGCTAGTTACAATAGCAATTAAGGTGAGGGTGACTTTTCCATTACTGGGTTGTTCCTGATGTGTATTACACTGATATCTCATAATACTTTATATTGCCTTTTAGAATTTATTTTATTATTTTAGATTGTTTTTTCAACTTAGCCATGTGCTTTAGAAGATTATGATATAACCTGACTTAAATTCTGGTAGGTTAAACCTCTTCACCAACTTTTTCTTTGAAAATTTCTTCTTCTTGAAATGTCTTATTCGATCACTGGGCTAGAAAATACAAGATGAGACTGAGACATCTTGCAGTGCTCAAAATAAGAAAGTAAAAGTGCTCAAAACCCAAAATGATAGGGCAGAGTTCCCAATGGCCAAAGCTTGATCAATCTGAATAATAAAGTCAGTCAAATAGTATTAGATTATAACCTGAATTAAAAAGTAAATATCCAGGTGTAAATGTGAATATAAATAAATGAACAGGGGAGAAGAGACAAATATCCTACAGAAGAATTTCCAGTAATTTTGTGAACCTACCCTTCAAAAAGTTAGAGAAAAACTGGCAGTCCCTCAAAAGTGGACTATGCTTAGTGGCTAGTTTCCAAAAGGACAGTATAGAAAGCAGCATTCCAGTGGAAACCTTAGGTTTCAAGGTTAACACGATCACTAATGAGCAATATTGAAAACATCTGCCCATGCCATGATATAATGTGCTGAGAATGGCATTTTTACCTCTGTGGTCTTCCTCCCAAAGCCCATAACCACAGTCTGTCCATTAGCTAAAATATTAAAAAAGAAAAAACCCAAACTGAGAGACATTCTACAAAACACTCGAGTACACCTCAATGTCAAAGTTATTTAAAAAAAAAAAAAGTGAAGGTTTCACAGCATAAAAGAACCTAAGGATACATGATGGCTAAATGCACTGTGGTTTTCTGGTGGAATTCTAGAGGTGAAAAAGGTCATTAGGGAAGAAACATGAAAATCTGAATAAACCACAGAATTTATTTAATAACAATGTATACCTATTGGCTGATTATTTGTGACAAAAGTACTAAAGTAACTGAAAATGATCGCAAGAGGGGAAGTGAGTTGTGAGATATACTATCCTATAACTTTTCTACAAACCTGAAATTATCATAAAATATAATTGTTCCTTAATACATTTTTCAAAATTTTAATTGCATAGATTTTCCATCACTCTTTGTTACAACAATATTCATCTCATTTCCTTGCCTCCAAACATGTAAGAAGATATGACAATAAAATAAACTGGCAGGAAATATTAGATAAACCAACTGATCTGTTATTGTATCTCTTTCACTACATACAGTAAATAGTTAAGAATATAGAATTTATAAGTCAAATGTCATAATATTCTTACCAGGTATATGTCTGGCTTTGGAAATTGATTCAATTTATGAATTTCCTAGATTTAGATTTCTTCCAACTCCTAGATTAATTCTAAACCTGTATCCTCTTGAGAGGATCTAAGCCATCACTTTGTTCCTGAGGCTATAGGATGGCCATGCTCCTCTCATATATGTTATAAAAATTGAAGTCCTTACCATATAACAAGACCATTTTTACTGGGCCCCACACAAATAATAAGGACTGAAATTTTTGTTCAATGTTGTTTAAGAGCACAATGATCAACACAGTCACAATCTACCAAATCACTAAATGTCATTAGAAGCCAATTCCATATGCTGACACATACTGTCACCATTCTTCAGCATTGAAGAGCCTTACCTTCACTTGTAATGTCTCTATGAGCAAATGTGTAATGGAGATGACAAATACCTGCCTCACCCCACCACAGTGCTGGTGAGGACACTTTCCATTGTCCCTTCAGAGGGAGCGGAAGAGTGAAGCTCAATGAATGGGGCAGCAGCTAGATCTTTCATAAAATAGGTGTCGAAAATGAGAAGATTTCCTTAATGCCAATGAATACATCATAACCAAGAAAATGGTTTTCACAAGCTTTATTATTTTTTGCCTAAGTTGGGTAACATGGAACTGACTCAGAAATGTTCATAGAGTTCACCATTTGAAGCTAAAAAGTAATTACATGTTTTTAGCAAGTCCTGTCTTCAGCAGTTGGTTTACTGAAAGAAGCATCTTCATCTTCTTCATCTAGCTGTAGATGACCAGAAGACACGTGGATTCTGGCCATGGAGACTTTATTCCTTTGCCATACAAAGAATAATAGTCTGGTTTAAGAATCTCTGCTTCAGAACCACTGGATTCACCAGCTACATATCTTTCTGCTATACTCTGATCCATTAGAACTGCTGGAAACTCCTGCTCTGCAAATATATGCATGCATTACTGTTTTGTTTGTCAAAATTAGTATTTAATAAGTGCTAAAAATGAGGTTTACTAAAACTAAGGCAAGAAGCAAGGAGAATTCAAGTATCTCTATAACCACTGAAGAAAACAAATCAGTAGATCATTTTTTTCTACAACAAAACTGTTGCATTATAGGATATCTTTAATGAATTTTATCTACCATTCATGAAAGCAATAATTCCATCTCACAGAAATTATTTAAGACAATGGAAAACATGTTGATACTGCCTATCTGATTTTATGTGGTTAAGATAAGTTTGACATCTAAATCCAATAAAAGAGTTAAAGAAAATACATTTTACAGGGAAATATCTTGTATAAAAAATGAAAAATTTTATAAAACTCAAAAATTTTAAACAAGCAAATGGAAGATAATAATTTTAAAAAGTTATAATTACCAATATTGACTTTTTCCAGATCTTCAAATTTGGTCCATATGAGAAATGTTATTTAAGGTAATCACTCAGGTTAATTTATTAAAGGGGAAATAAACAGGTCAATAGAGTTATAAATATATTTGAAAAGATTTAATATTCATTTATGAGTAAAAAAAAGACACTATGATTAAAAGGCAATTCCTTCTTCTGCTAAAGGTATCTTGAAAAACAACCTTAAGATACTTTATAATTAAGAGTAAAACGTTAAACATTTTCTTTGAAATCAAGAACAAAATAAGAATTCTCCCTATTGTATTTTTATTCGATATTGTGTTAGATTCTTTATTCATGCAGAAAGACAAGGAAAACAAAAAGTATATATATGTATATATAAATATATATCTATGTATATAGATATATATTTTTTCTTGATTACACTAACACTGTTCCCTGCCAGATACTGCTGCATATATTTGCTCCTTTCTAGCAAGACTTTCTAAAGTTTGCTCGCATGTGCTTTCTCCACTTTTTCTCGCTGTATGCCCTTTTAAATCCACTGCAAAAAGAATCCTGGACTCACTACATCATGAAATTATAAACATCAAGCACACTTATAATCTCATGGAAACCAAAGTTAGCAGTCAATTCAAACCTCTCGTCATTCTTGACTTAGTAGCAGCTTTTGACAAGGTTGACACATTCTCTTCTCCTTACATTTTGTCTTCTAAGATACCTCTGACTCTTAGGTTTTCCTGCAGCTCAAGAAGTATTTATTCTCAGTTTCGTTCATTGTTTTTTCTTCTCTCTCTCTCTACCATACACATGTCTTAATGAGGGCTTGCCCCTGAAAATGGACCTAGTTCTTCTCTCACTACACTCACATTTTTTACATATTATCTAGTTCCATGACTATACAGAAGGTAATTACTGCTAAGAGGTCCCAATTTACAATTCAAAACTTCATGTATCTTACTATATCCAAAGCTGAAATCTGTTTTTTTCTCCCTAATGCTCTATCACTTCAAATAAAAGCAGATTTATAGTTTCCAGTTGCTCAGGCAAAAATCTTTGACTTAGGAGTCATCCTTAACAACACTCCCAAAAACTCCATATATAATACTCCAGAAATGTCTATCATATCAATTTTAAAGCCAGAAGACAGAGTGAAAATTCTATTTTTTTAACTTTTATTTTAAGTTCAGAGGTACCCGTGCAGGTTTGTTATATAGGTAAACCCATGTCATGGGGGTTTGTTATACAGATTATTATACAGACTATATATAATTTTTGAGTTTTATAAAATTATTCATTTTTATACAAGATATTTCCCTGTAAAATACCTTTTGTTTAACTATTTTTATTGGATTTAGATGGCAAACTTATATTAGCCACATAAAATCAGATAGACAGTATCAACATGTTTTCCAATCTCTTAAACAATTTGTGTGAGATGGAATTATTGCTTTCATGAACAGTAGAAGAATTTACTAAAGATATCCTATGATACCTTAGTTTTGTTGTAGAAAAAAATGAGTTACTGGTTTGTTATACAGATTATTTCATCACCCAGGTATTAAGCCTTGTACCCATTAGTTAAAACTTAATTAGTATAATATCAGCCTTCTGCTAAAAATTCTACAGTATCTTCCCATGTAACATAGAGTAAAAGTCAGAATTTATATAAGACCCTACATATTAGTTTCCTATTCCTATTGTAAGAAATAACCACAAACCTAATGAATTAAAACAACACAAATTAATTTTCTTACAGCTGTTAAATGTCAGAAGTCTGAAACCAAGAAGATGATAGGATTGCATTCCTTCTGGAAGCTTCAAAGGAGACTGTTTCCTTGCCTTTTCCAGCTGTCTGCATTCTGTGGCTTGTGTCCCCTTCCTTCATCTCCAAAGTGCATCATTTCAGCCTCTACTTCCATTGTCACATCTCTTTTGTCTGAAATTGACTCTCTTGCTTCACTCTTAACAGAGGCCCATGAGTTATATTGGGATCACTCATGTAATCCAGGATACTTGATTCACATCAAGATCCTTAATTTGATCACATTTGCATAGTCTCTTCAGACATTTGAAGTGACATGCTCACAGTTGTGAGGATTAGGGTGTGGCCATCCTTGGGGGCCATTATTCAGTCTACCACACCTTAGGGATTCTGGGCACCCACCAACCTGTTACCTCTTTTCCCTCTTCTCCTATCACTTTCTTCTTGCTTCCTTTGCTTCAGCTACACTTGACTCCTTGCTTTCCTCAAATATTCACCAGAACCTCCCAATTTAAAGCATTTGCAGTAATTATTTCTCCTTCATGAAAATAGTAACCCCTTGATAACTGCCAGTCTCATTCACTTCCTTCCAGTCCTTTGCTCAAATATCACCTTCTCCTTGAGGAAGCATTGATCACCACGACCTGTTCTGCCCTATTCCCAATATTCCTTACCTTGCTACATCTCTTCTTTTCTTATTGCACTTACATTTGTAACAACTATAAGAATAATATGTCTCACGTTTATTTTGAATTTCCTGTATTTCTCACTAAAAATTCAAGCTTCGTGAGGACAGGATGGTTGTCTTCCATGCAGTGATGTGACCGAGTGACCTAGAGATTGCCCAGAAAATACTTGGTGCTCCACGCCTGTTATGAATTTGTGAATGAAGCAATCCACAAGAAAACAATAGACATCCTGAAGAAACTATTGGTAAAACAATTGAAAAACTTCAATACATGGTTATAATCATCCAGAAGAAGTGTCGAAGTAACCGAAACTTGAACTGCTTACTAAATTCTAGAACAGAGAACCCAGGATGGAACCCTTAAAAAAATTGTTTATTTAATTATCTGCTTGGATTTATTTTTGGTGACACAAAAAGTGAATGTTTTGATCTAAAAAAAACTTAATTACAAAGATGAAAGATTACTGATATTGAGAAAAATGTGAATAAAAAAGATATTTTTAAAATTCTAAAAATAAGAACTTAAGATATTGACATCAAATAACAGGAACTCATTCACTGCTGGTAGAAGCTGTATTGGTTACGAGTTAGGAAAGTACTATGACAACTTCTGAAAAGATTAAACCTAGGTACATACTATAGAACAGCAATTTTACTTCAGATTATATACTAATGTACATGAGTATCAGGATGCATGTACAGAAATGATCATAGGAGCATTGTTAGTAACAGTCAAAACTAGGGGAAGAGGCCACTCCACATACCCATTGATATGTGATCCATATTAATAGGATTGTACTAAATTCAAATACATTTATGTAGAAAGATATGCTACACAACAATATTTGGCAAAAGAAGAAAGACAAAAGATTATCTGAACTATGATTGCACTTAAATTTCAAAAACAGCCAAAATTCTAGTATTTTATTTAGAAATACCTATATAGATAATCAAACTATAAAGAAAAACAGACATTATTATCACAAAATAAAGCTTAATGGCACCTCTTGGAAGGAGAAATGGTGTTGCTATTAACACATCACAGAGAGGGATTCCTGGGGTCTAGAAATTTTCCATTTCCTGGCCTGGGAAGAGGACACTTCCATTGATTTGTACTTATTTGTTAAAGTGTATATATGTTTTATGTAAATTGAAATATGCATTATGTTTAAAATTTTTAAAACATAAAGGTCAATTAATAAGGAGAGACTGTGGATCAAAAAAAAATACTACCATGTCAATAGAAAGATTGACAAAGGATCTGAACACATTTTCAAAATGCAAAATGCTTTAAACACATAGATGCTCATGCTCGCTTAGCATGGACAATAAAATATCATTCGTAAACCTTTTCACTTATAAGATAAAATAAATAAAAATGATAATGTTGATCCAGTGATTTGCTACAGTTGTGGAAAAATAGTTACTTTCATAGTCATTGGTTTAAGTTGAAACAACCTCAGTGGAGAGTAATATAAAATCCCTATCAAAGTTTAAAACTTTTCAAGACTATCCTTCAGCATTTCTACTTGTATTCATATTTCCTAAAGCTATAACTCTGTGTCAAAGAGCACCTATCATATTGCTATATTGGTAATTTTTTTAAAAAAACTAAATGTCCTTTAAAAATGTTAAAACAATTATAGTGCACCCATTAGAAAGAATATTATTCAGCTACTCAAAAACAGAAAAATGTCTTTATGTACTGTAATGCAATGAGTCCCGGGTTACATTTTCAAGTAAAAAAAAAAAAAAAAAAGCAGATTACATTAACATCTCACATCTCATAAAGTACACTGCCATGTTTCCAAAAACAAGATAACACACATCTTTACATGTTTCTCTTGGAATATGTAACAAAAAACTGGAAATATGTATTTTTTAAAGAAGAAAACTAGGGATGTCTGAGGATCATGATGAGAATCTTAGTTTTAACTGTATACCTTTTCTGTATAAAGTGCATGCATCATCAATTCCAAGTACAAATTAAATAATAAACACATAATGGCTATGAAAATTAATTGGATTTTTCTGTGAAATAGTCAAAATAGCTCTATTACATATGCAATCTTAGTTTTGTACTTAACTAGAAAAAAAAATCTGCTAATTTATTAATCAGTGCACTACTTAAAAAAAAATAACTGTTTTGATATGGTAATACATATTAATAAATGTAAGAATATTCTTTTTTTTTTTTTTTTTTGAGACAGTCTCACTTTGTTGCCCAGGCTGGAGTGCAGTGGTGCAATCTCCACCCACTGCAACCTCCGCCTCCCGGCTTCAAGCAATTTTCCGTTTCAGCCTCCCGAATAGCTGGGATTACAGGCATGTGCCACCACACCCAGCTAATTTTTGTATTTTTAGTAGAGACGGGGTTTCCTCATCTTGGCCAGGCTGGTCTTGAACTCCTGACCTCATGATCCACGCGCCTCGGTCCCCCAAAGTGCTGGGATTACAGGCATGAGCCACCGTGCCCGGCCAAGAATATTCTTGATAATGGTGAATGAGGTATAATGTTGATTCTAATCCTGGAGTCAAACATTCAGGGTCAGAAGCCCATCTTTACAACTTTCTCGATTCTTACCATTAGAAAACTTAGACAATGAGGGCACATATTTTTTCTTAATTATAAATGAAAGATAATTGGAACAACCTCATGAGGTTGTTGAAATCCTAAAATAATAAACTTTAAAGGTATCACTATCAGGCTACATCAAGTATCAAAATATTATATATCTCATTTAACTGTACCCCCAAAATTTTATGTGATAGTAATTATACCAATATTTTGCTTCCAGAAGAATGTTAAATAATGGTGATGAGAAAGGTCTTTTTAAAAACTCATGATTTAAATTAGCATGCCTTTTTGTTTGCTGATTATGTATGATGGTGACTTTGAGCTTAATACAGATATATTTAATTACAATTTTTAACAAAAAGAGTGAGCTCACCTGATGTTCACATTCACATCCTTTCTTTTTCCTTTTTTTTTTTGTGTGTGTGTGTGTGTGTGTGTGAGAGAGAGAGAGAGACAGAGTCTTGCTCTGTTGCCAGGCTGGAGTGCAGTGGCACAATCTCGGCTCACTACAACCTCCGCCTCCAGGTTTTACAGGATTCCCCTTCCTCAGCCCCCCCCCCCCCGAGAAGCTGGGACTACAGGCACGTGCCACTACGCCTGGCTAATTTTTTGTATTTTAGTAGAGACGGGGTTTCACCATGTCTGATCGAGGCCAGGCTGGTCTCGATCTACTGACCTAGTGATCCACCCGCCTCAGCCTCCCAAAGTGCTGGGATTACAGGCGTGAGCTACCGTGCCCGACCTCACATCCCTTTTTACTATCCACATCATAATATATCTTACCTTTCTAGCTGTCTAGTTAGACATAGCTGTCTAGCTATTTCAAATATAGCTTTTTTTTCTTTTTCCCTGATACAAGGTCTCACTCTGTCATCCAGGCTGGAGTGCAGTGGCATGATCATGGCTCACTGCAGCCTCAAACTCCCAGGCTCAGGTGATCTTTTCACCTCAGCCTTTCTGGTAGCTGGGACTACAGGCACGTGCCACCATGCCTGGATAAATTTTTGTATTTTTAGTAGAGACAGGGTTTTGCCATGTTGCCCAGGCTGATCTCGAACTCCCAGCCTCAAGCAATCTTCGCTTCAGTCTCCCAAAGTGCTCGGATTGCAGGCGCGAGCCACTGCACCCGGCCCACTTAATTTTTAATCTTAATGACTCTGAAAACCTAGCATGTAGCCGTCTTCCAGTCTAACTCAAAGCCATCTGAGTCTTGTTTGCCCAGATTATTACAACTAGTCTGTCCTGGGTCCACACTGATCTCGAAATTGCTACATCTGTCCCTGTAATGAGTTTGTATCACTCAACAAGATCAGTCATCAATTCCTTGGAATGTTTTGCTTCTTTGGACTCTAGAAGGGTCATAGTCTCCTTCCCTCCACCAACACACAAACATACTTTTTCTTAAAAAAAAAATAAATAAATAAAATGGAGTTTCGCTTTTGTTGCCCAGGCTGGAGTGCAGTAGCGCAATCTTGGCTCACTGCGACCTCTGTCTCCCAGGTTCAAGCAATTCTCCTGCCTCAGCCTCCCAAGTAGCTGGGATTACAGGCACTTGGTACCACGTCCAGCTAATTTTTTGTGTTTTTAGTAGAGACAGGGTTTCACCACATTGTCCAGGCTGGTCTCAAACTCCTGACCTCAGGTGATCCACCTGCCTCAGCCTCCCAAAGTGCCGGGATGACAGGCGTGAGCCACCGCTCCCAGCCCAAACTATCTTTTTCTTGGATGTTCTCTACATCTAGGAGTAAACATAATCAAAGGTCATTTCCTAGATTTTTGTTTTTTTCTCTTTATTGTGTCCCATCAGAAGCTCAGTTATCACAGGGGCAGAGGCCTAGTCCACTCATGATTCACAGTTCTGTCCCTCCGCTCTGCTAGACTCAGGAAAATCAAACACACACAAACTAGATTTGGTGCTAAGCCTGTGATGCAGACTTGTAAATAGCGACAGAGGAGTGTCAAAGAAAATTGAAAAAGCTCAGTCGTCTTGGGCTTTTTTTGGGGTGGTATTTGAAAATGACACCACTGAATGCTGAGAAATTTGATGATGTAAGTTAAGCTAAACTGCAGCCAAATTAAAATTCCTTTAGAAAATTTGATATAATAGTATACATTCTTACAGCTCAATTTCCTACTTGATAATATACCTCTAATCTTGGGCTAGGATTTAACATTTGAATTTAAAGTTCTACATTTAATAGCTTTATGTAATCTATAAATGCATAGTATATTTTTAAACATGAAGTTAGTGAGATAATTTTGCTAAAGGGGGAATCTGAAATTTACATTAAACTCCCTTTGCCTACTGTGGATTAGAGCTCTAAAGAGAGAAGCAAAGGTTTTAAGTTATAGTTTAACAAAGTTGCTGCTCCCCTCTCAATTTTAATCTACCTACCTGAAAATGTACATGCTTTTCTTTATTAACTCCTTTTTTTTTTTTTCTTTGAGACGGAGTTTAGCTCTTTTTGCCGAGGCTGGAGTGGTACAATGGGGCAATCTCAACTCACTGCAACCTCCGCCTCCCAGGTTCAAGTGATTCTCCTGCCTCAGCCTCCCATGTAGCTGGGATTACAGGCATACACCACCATGTCTGGATAATTTTTTTGTATTTTTAGTAGAAACAATGTTTCACCATGTTGGTCAGGCTGGTCTCGAACTCCTGACCTCAGGTGATCCACCCGCCTTGGCCTCCCAAAGTGCTGGGATTACAGGCGAGAGTCATCGCATCCAGTCTATGTTAATTCTTAATTAAAATTACCAGGAGTCATGGAACACAGTTCAGTGATTAATAACAATAATAATAATAGTAAAACAATAAGATAGCCCATATTCTTTAATAAAATGGATGTAGACATTTAGCTATATGAAGTGAATATTTAAGAATTTACTTTAGGAAACTTACTAGAGTGCTCCTTCCTATTCATGCTTTCATATGAAACAAGTGAGAATATGAATATATGAACATATGCCAATTATGAGACATTGATGAGCAAACACAATAACAAACATCCTTCTCTTTCATTTATTTTATAGAAAAGAGCATTATTCTTCAATACAATGGGTACAAAATTTAATTGCACATATAATTATGTATTGTCTCCAAGAAAGAAAATGAGAGAGCTCTGGTAGATATTCATAATATATCATATTAATAATAACCATGCTTCATTGCCATTACACATGTACTTGTGTGAATTGTGAATTATGCAAATATGAATTATTGATAAATTATATTGAGATACCTTCTGCAGAGCAAAATTTATGTGAGATTTAATACAGTTTTCATTTACCAAGATTTCTCTTGAGCTTTTACTAGAAATCACTGACCCTATTTTCATATAATCTTAATATTCTTGACTATATATTTTAAAAATTCTGTATGTGAAAAATGATTGGCTAAATTATAGATATAAATGTTTTATTTTACTTTGAATATTTTGATGAAATAAAGTTTTTCAAATTTATGACAGAGAATTTTGAGTGTAAAATGTATGCATTCAGGATTTTCCTGAATACTTTGCTAAAATGATATAGTGAGATTTGAAGATGTATTTTCCCTACATAACTGCTAGCTAAAATATTATTGTATTGAGAGATACATACATTGTATGCATTTTGAGAATTAAAAACAAAAAGGTGGTCTGCTCTGAAAATATTATCACGGTTTTCTGCAAGACGTTCCTCTATAAATGCTTTTATTACTTCTTACTTGAAGTCCCTAGAGATTTTAATATAGGTTTACATTTTGCATGTGTGTGTGATCTTTACATATCAGAGAAATAATGTCTATATTCATGCAAATGTCCACTCATCAGGAAGATATTTATAATCATTTAATCCAAAGGAGTCTCTGTTAATGTCTATCACATCAACTTGATTAATGTTTTCCAGGACTTTTTCTAAGTAAAATTTCCTAATGCATTTATCTTTTCATGTTCTATTCATTATATGGTTGCAATGGACATGGTTCAAATAAAAAATAACTGTGTCCCAATATCCCTGTATCCCCCTACCCCATCTAACCATTAAAAGCAGGTTTATATTTAGTAAACAGTTGTTTTTTAGGTAGGTCGTTTTGGTCATGTTTGAATAATTTTTTTAAAATCACCTGGGAATGTTTAGTCTCAAGAACAGTCTCATTTCAGTTATCAAGTAGAGTGTTTTCTATATGCTGAACTCTCATATAATGCAAAGATTTTCCACTTGTGCACTTGAGATTTATTTTAGCCTAGGAAGTTTGCAGTGGTGGAGGTCAGAACAGCTTCTCCTCCGACTTCACTCCAGCTACTCCTTCTCCAGCTGTGGCCAGTTGACATGATTGTGTCCATATTATCAAAAGTAAAAGGGACACAGTCTAATCTGGTGGACACAGTTGCTATTTCTGGGCTTTACTGATATTTAAATTTGAGTTAGTCTCTCATGGATCATTTTTTACAGTTTCAGAGAGATCCTCTAGAAATTTTCAATTATAATTTCCTTATGAGGTATTTCACATCAAAAATACATTCCCAAGGAATAAACAGATCAATAAAACAATAAAAACATGCTTTTTGAGTCTTCAGTCTTAACATTTAGTAACATTGATTCGTACAGCAAAAACCCCCAAACTGTTTTATTTTCACTGTATTTACAAGTACTGCAGAAATGGAACATGGGAATATTTGTCGACTATTGTTTTGTTCTTGGTTTTGGAGTCTGTGCTATATCTGAAACAAAAGAGGCCCATAACTTGCTGTTATTCTTATTATTTGCTCTCTTTGAGCAGAGAGCTTATATTTTCCCCACTGAGTGCATAATACTGGAGTGGTACCTAGAAGGTCCTCCACATATTTACTGAAAGAAGGAATAAACACTTCATGCATAGTGGGTATTTGGAGCCGACAAGTCTATAGAGAAGGATGACCACGAGGCTGGAGAAAAATATATGCTTTAATACTGGACATAAACAGGAGGTCAGGAGATCTTGTTAGAAGTCTACACTGTGGGAAACAGTAATGCTAACTCTGAAGGGAAGAATATAATTGAGAGCATATTTAGAAGTATTGAGAGCATATTTAGAAGTAAGAACCCACGAAGAAATAAAATTAGAACTGTTAGGAAAAGGCAAGAGAGATTTTACTATACTGACTTAGAATTAGATTTATGGTTGCCCCTTTATGTTATTGATTTTTTTTTTTTGGTGTTTTGGGATTTTTCTCAATTTTTGGTTTTGATTAAAATCTGTTTTGAACATGCTTTTACCACCTGAGACTAATTGTCATATAAAATGTAGACAAAGTTTGTGCAGTAAATATAAAATTAGTGATTTGCTTAGAACTGCATATTTGTTACAACTAAAAGTAAATTCAAGGCTTTACAGTTTAGTATCATTATTTACTTTAGATTTGAAGATATGGAAGCTGAGGAATTTGAAATTATCTGCTCAACGCAACTGGACTGAGCAATAGGAAACTGATTAGAAACTACATGTAAAAAGATATTAAACTAATAAAAAATAGGAGTTTATAATCACATGTTCCTTGAATTTAAATTTGGAAATTTAAAAATATTTATAGAAGGTTTCACTACAGAGGTAACATATTTCAAAAGTAGGTTCCTTGAAGTTCAACATGTGAAGCTCTTGCCTTGGAAGATAAAGAGAGGGGAGTGAGTCTATAAGAAATACCTACATATTCCAATAAATTCCAGTATACAGGAAGATTCTTAAAGGTCAGGGTTATGATTAGATCATGGAAAAAATGGAAAAAGAAAGCTCTCACACTAAATATATTTTTGTTTAGAATGTATTTAACAGAATGATTTACAGGAAAATGCTTCTATTTATGGCAATCTCAACAAATAAATGTTTTGAATTAAGTATGGTTGACTTTCTTACAAAACAAAAGTTGTGGCAGTGACAATTAGCCAATGGGCTTTATTCCTCTCCTTTCCCTTTCTCTCTTCCCCTCTTAATTTTTTTCTAAATGAGTTTTTAAATACACATATAATTTATATTTATAATGTAATATTATTAAAAGTGAGTACAATAATAATAGAAATTATTTAGTATATGTACTATATATAGTATATATATTATATATTATATTAGTGTATTAGTGTATATAATACACTATAATCATCATGCCCTTTGGTTTCATGGATAAGAAAATGAAGGTCAAGAGAAGTTGATAAACCAAGGGGAGAGAAACTGTGGCAAAAACAATGTCACATCCTAGGTTTTCTGATTGACAGTTGTATGTTTTCTTAAGCTCTTCTCTACTTTAACCCAATGAGCAGTAATGGGTTTTTCGTTTTGCTTTAACTACGTAGCAGTAATGGGTTTCTATCTGAGAAATTACAGGCATCAATTCTTCCTAGGGTCTGGTTAGCTAATTGTTTGGGTATTTAAAAAATTTTTTCTTCCGCTCCACACAGGTGTTTTCTAGTCTTGTCCTCATCAAACCAGTGTAAGTCTCTCCATTGCTAGTGGGAGAGTGCTTTGTGAGCTCCCAAAATATTCCCCACTACAGAGAGATATCTGTCACTATGTTTACATACATCTAGTGATTGGAACACATATTACTCCGACATCTAAACCAACCCAGAGGCATTGAAACACTTATTACCATATCACATGCCTACTTTAAAGGATGTAAAAACCGGAAGAATAATTTCTGAAAGAAAATATGACTGTGATAAATTCCTTATAAATAATGATGGAGAGAATATGTGGGGGATTTTAAGTTTTTTATACTTCATGAGGAAAATACATTTTAGCCTCAAGTTATATTTATTATAATGTTTGTTTATTAAAATATCATATGTTAAACATTGCCTTTTTGGCATATCCTCATGTGTATGTTTCTCTCTTAAATAAGATTGTAATTGTATAAGTAATTAATGCAATACAAATAATAAGGCAAATAATACAATAGTATAGACAAAAAATGTTAAAGCATCTATTTCACAGATTATGACATGAATAAACCATGGAAACTACAAAATTGATTGAAATGTGAGCTAAAATCTAGACACTCTGGCCATTAAAAGCAGACTCAGAGAAGTGTGAGAGTTACAACACCTAAATCATTTCTGTTAACTCTAGTAGTTCAGCACAGTCTATATGGAAAAGAACTGATGAACATATTAATAAATTCCTTACACCAATACTCATTAAAGAGTTTTCTAATTTGTTTTCATAAAGCAGAGTAGGAAGCATAAAATTTGAGTTGTATATCAAGATGCATATAAAGTTTACCAACTTAATTATCTTCAGTGATTAAAACTTCTAGACTAGTCTTCTCTGCCACAGAGCCAAATGCCACCAGATGGCAGAGGGAATTCAATTTAATATGACTCAGGTTAATTCAATCAGCTAAATAGTTATTAAGATCTACTGTAAGAGCTTAATACTCTCTCACTACTCTAAGAGATATGAAGTACAGTTCTTGATTTCAAGGTGTTGATATTTTATGAGATAAAAATAAAAAATAAATAAGAAGTAGCTTGACTACGAGACTATATAATGTAATGATAATTCAATTTACCAACATTTATTAGATCATCATAAAGTACTAGATGAAGGGAAATAGATGCAAACAAGCTAAGTGCTATGTACAGGAAGAACCAAAGAAAACTATTTATAGTTTCTACAGCCCAGATTTCAGTTATTATCTTTCTAAGCAGTTAGTTTCATAAACTAAAAGTTGTCTATGAGAGCAACCTTCACTCTCTATTCCCAGGCTTTCAATCAATGAGATCTATGAAAAGCCTGCTACTTTGTGCTTTCTGGTAAGATTCCTTTGGTTGCTGTTTCTTTTCCTTTTCTTTCTAGTCAACATGATATTTAACCTTTAATATCATCTTTCTCATTTTACCAGATATTTTAAAAGGTCTGAAATGAGTGCAATATGACAAAACATATCAGTGTTTTAAAATCACTGAAAATGTTGTCTCAAAAAAGGGGTTTTTAGAAGAAAAAATCTTTCACACAATTTTAATTATTTGAATGAAGATATCATAGTTAAGGTTAATGCAAAAATTGTCAAGGCAGTGATGTATCCATGATAATTGTGTAGTGTTAACATGTGATTTATGTTAGTGTACTTAATTTCCTTTTATTCCATTGACATAGTCTCACAATCTATAAAAATAATAATATTGACTATTAAAATGAATTTTTTCTTAAGCTCTCAAGTCAACTAAGGCATTATCTAACTTCAATTAGATTCAGATCATGTCAAGAAAGAAAATTTGAACTGAATACAACATAGTGTGTAGAAGCATTCATTAGTACTTTTATGTGAAGCTTCTCATTTCATTTCCAACCACAACTAATTATCCTCACTAACTTTATAATTCTGTAGAATGAAAACTCTTCCTGTCCACCTCATATTGCAATAGCTAAACTATTTTTACTTGCTTTTTTTCCTATTCATTTTTCTTTATACAAATGCACTCACAGTGTGACCTAAGAAAAATAAATAACATTCATACCTAGAATAAATTTTCTTATAATAAGCAACATTTTTGTCCTTGAATCATATTTTGATGACATTTGCTTTCTCGTTCTGTAGAAGATTAAACAACTTTGAAATGTTTTTGCTTCCTCACTGAACTCAATAGCAATGTGAAATATATATATATACACATATGTATTGTCATTTAAATGACTGTATCTACATATAGGTTTCTCACTATCATTGCTTTCTAACCATAAATTCTAAAATTGCAGTTTTGAGTACGTCTTTAATCCATAAGTTATTGGGCAGAATTAATTCTAATAAATAAATTTATGCATTTATCATTTTATATTCATTCCACAGTTTTTATCAAATTAGAATTTGTGTTCCATAAACAAAAATGCTTTAGGGAGATTTAAAGAATCATATTTATAAAAATGATTGTTTGATGACCTTCAAATTTTCATCAGTAAAATATATAAAGAGCAAATATAAACACGTGCCATTTTAACACAAGCTTACCTTGCCTACATACTGATAATCAGATCCTGTATATTCTTCAAGTAAGAAAAATTGATTCCACATCCAACCACGTTTTTGACGATGGAGAATTTTGCCATCACTCCTTGGTACACGTGAACTTAAAATTCTTTGCTGTGGTACAGGCGTCCTTCTGAACATTATTTCTGGAGAGCAGAAATGTGGCAGGCATACCCAGAATAGAAACAGTAGCAAAAATTGATGTATTGTCATAGTTCACTTCTTGACAAATCCCAGTGTAGATGAAGAGAAGTGGTCCTATTTTACCCAGTTGATTTTACTGTGTTTCAACTGGTTTCCAACATTTCATCAATGTTTTGTTCATGTTTCCCAAAGCTTCAAACAAACAAACAAACAAAAAAAGTTAGTTGACAACATTATCATTATTACTTTTCATTTTAAATTTAAAGTGAGAATAGTTTATTAATAACAACCAAAACATTCATTTTCTTTATTTTTTCATACAATAACGAATAGTTTTGAGAAATATTACTTGTCTAGCAATATGTCTACAATTTACAAAAATATAATTGTAAATGTTTATTTCCACCAAATTCTAAAGAAAGGACATTATTAGACTTTTTTTTCTTTTGGCACTTTAACAGTTTTTAGTAATTACATTGCTATATACACAGGAGATATAGTTCATTCTGCATGTCATTTTTTTCAGAGTAATTTAATGCAAATTATAATTTTGAAAACAAAACTGTGATTTAAATAACCTACAGGAATCATGCCTTCTGTTGTGCAATTTTATATTTTAATGTTTTTAAACAGCAGCATAATTTCTTCAAATTTAATCCTACTCAGAGGTAAAAGTAAAGGCACAAACAAAACACAACAAAACAAAACAAACGAGAAAACTAGGAATGCCTTTCTTTGAAGACCTCTCTCTTCCCTGTTAGGTTGGACTGGGAAACACCTAGAGTTTCCTTGAGTAGAAAATAATCACTACTACAGTGAACTGATTTGTAATATAATTAAATCTAGCAGATAATCTGCTTCTAACTGCCTCTACTGCCTGGTCCAGAACTCCATTATACCCCAGGCTGACTATGATAACAGCCTACTGACTGTTCTCTACACCCTCCGTGCCACTATTTTCTCAACATTTCCTTAGAAATCTATTAAAATTTAAGTCAGATCATGTCATTTTTTTTCACAAAACACTCCAGTGGTTTCTTATCCCACTGTGATAGAAACCAAAATCTGTCCAGTAATACCACACTCAATTTCATCACTGCTGGCCACCTCTCTGATCATGTTTCACTTTAACCCTCCACCACATCCCCCTAAACTGACTCTTCTCCAGCCACAGGGTCCTTCTTGTTTCACCATGCAATACATTTTACATGCTCCCTTCCTTAACCAGCAACTTCCTACTTGTTCTCTATGCCTAGAATGATTTTCCTGTAGATGTTCACCAAGCTAGATCCTCTGTTTCCTTCAGGTCTTTCTTTAAAACCACCCCTAACATTTCATATATTCCAGTATACTGCATGTATTTTATTTATTATTTATCATGTACATATTCTGTTTTTCTTCTACAATCCCATGTAGGAAGATAATTTTACTCTTTTCTTCGTTACTGTATCACAGTGCATAAAAAATCTTGTGTGTAATAGATGTTCAATAAACAGTTTGAATATATGAGTAAATGAATGAATGAATTGCAAGTCAATGCAAATATTTGACTACCATTACCTGCTATATGTTTTTATGCTCAAGCATTTATGTATAGAAATACATATTTTTGAATTACATTAACTTTTATATTATTCTTCATTTATATTATTGTGAATATACTTATTTTGTTTTTTGTGTGTGTGTCGATTGTCTCTTGTTTCCTAATATGTATGGATTTTATTTCAGGATATAATAAAGTATGTGTTATAAAAAGTGATTTGAGAACCAAAAGGATTGAGTTTCACTTCTCTAATATGGCAAGGCATTATAAGTACTCCTGCTTTTACATTTATGCTTACATCCACAGTAATTTGTTAGCAATCTCTTTACTTTTTGTTTCGTTATTAAGAAGATTTAAAAGTTAATATAAACATTTCAAAGAAATAAGATTAATCGTGAAGCAGTGTCTCCCTTGAGTGTATTAAATGACAGTGGAGTCGTCCACAATGCCTGAAGACTTACAGCATGATAGATGGAAATTGTATTTCAATATGTCATGTAATACTCTACTTGGAGTTTAGAAATTATCTGATGCATAAAATGGTCTTACATCACAAAGCACTGAAACTCAAATTGATTGGATTCTAAGTAATAGGAACATTTACCAAAATAGTGGCTTTTATATGTATTAGGATGTGCTAGACGGTATTCTCCAGAAATGTACACTATTCCCAAGAGGCAGGGGAGAGTTTGTGTAAGTGAGGGTTTCTGCTTTCTTCTACAAAAGCTTTAAAACTTATTGAAGAAACAATCATTCTCATTTCATCTCTTTTTACATTTTTAACAATTGTCAGCAATTCCATGATACATTGGTGATCATTTTCAAAACAGTTATAACCTTCCCTAGTGTGAAAAGCCTACGCACCAATGTTTTGGAAAAGAGTAGGTGGGGACTATAGCTATAAAAGTTGCTATTGAATAATTGAACCCCACATGCATGAGATCATTTCCTTTGTAATTGTTCTACTTTCAATTATTTAATGATAAATGTCCTGAAGAATTCACAGTAAAATGCATTATTTAATACTGATGCAAGATAATTAGAAAATATATAAAATACATTTTACATAAAGACTACAGTATTTGACAAAAACATTTCAAACAATGACACGGTTAAGTAAAAATAGAAAATTATATGAAACAAATCTAACATTTAATTTCTCTGCAGTTAGTTCTTCCTAGTTATGTTCTACGTAACTAGGAGCCTACATATTAGACATTTCAAAACATTGTGACTTTATTATAAATATCACTAATAATCATCCTTCCAGTAACCTAACCCAAATTACAGAATATCTTTGGCATTTCCATTTAGTCAAGTGTACCTTTTAAATGGTCAGTCAATGCATTGCATTGCTGGTTTTTCCACCCTATGGTTCTCAGCTGTCTTTTTTTCTGTCAATGTGTCATCACACTATTTTAAATGATTATCATTTCATGCAAACAGCATACAATAACTACTAACCGCCATTTTCCTTAACCTCGATCTTTCTTATTTAAAATATATCCTACAGGGTGTTGGCTAAATTAATTTTCTGAAACCCACTTCTCCAAGGCTCAAATCAATTAAAATTTTTGAACATGTCTACCACGGGGAAGATTAACATCAAAACTTTATATTTCATTTCAATATCTGAAACCAGATAATTTTTAAAACATCATTTTGCAATATTTCTAGTTGTTTTAATTTCAACCCTGATATATAACTTCTTATATGTATAAACTATCTCCCCACTAATATACAGTTCTGAATAATATCCAAGTGATTAGAAATTTATTGAATTTCCCTGAATAGTAAAAAGCGGTATATACAGATGTATCAGTATATGTCTCTTTAATTAACTGATATATTTATAAAAGCCTCTCTAAATATGTTGGACTATTCATGATGAGAAATAAAAGCTAAATTTTAAGGATATAAAAATATTACATAAGGGAGCTGTTGTGCTTGCTTGAAATTATTAACAGAATTGTAATGAAAAGGAATCAGGTGGGTTGAAACTATTATTAAACTACCTCTCTGACTAAAAATGCTAAAATTAATGAAATTCTATCTTTTCAGTTCCAGTTAATTTTATTTTCAGAAAATATTTTCAAAACTACATTTCTTTATTTTAATATCAAAAATAATTTAATATGAATATCCCACGAACTTTCAGAATTATTAAAACATCCTTTAGCCATTCTGCATTCCCATATTTCCTTTAGACCAGTGCTCCTCCAATTTTAATGTACATTCACAACTCCTGGGTCACTTGTTAAATATCTATGTTCTCATTCAGCGGATCTGGTGTGGGACATAAGATGCAACATTTCTAATATGTTCACCTGTAATGCCAATGCAGGTGGACCATGTGCTTTGACTGGCAAAGCTGTAGACCTCCCTCAAACCTAAAATCATCCTCAGAATGTTTTTATAACTTTTTCCTATTTAGTGCTTCAGCCCCCAGATACGTAACCTACTACAGTGAGGGGAATATAAGCTATATGGTGACTGCAGTCAGAAGATCAAAACATTATTTCTAAATACTCTAAGGCCTTTTTCCATATTTTTTTAACCAGAAGAGTTTGTTTTCTTCAAGCTACAGTACATACGACAGAAATTTTTCTCCTAATCATGCTGTAAACTACGTTTTTCTTTATATGTGCATTTTAAAGCATTTGTCTCACTGGGTCTCATTTCATTTTTACAATTACAGGACTTTCATTATTCTTCTGAAATACTTAACACAAATATTATTTTCTCTATAACCTGTTAATTTTATTATATAGGCAGCCAAGAGCAGCAGATCACAGAATATAATATAATGGGCATTTTGGCACATCTCAATTACTAATTAAGTCTCCACACATCACAGATGATCAATTAAGCTACAATCTATTCTTGGCTAATAAAAGGAATTAGTCCTTCTTCAGTCAATTTATTATGTTGATTAGGATCCTAATGTACCAGCTTTTAAAAAATATATATATTATTTATAAGAGTAATTGAAAATGCTAAAGATTATAGATATAAAAGTCCCTATAGATGGACAATTTTAATCCTTTTAAAGTTTCATAGACCAAATACAGTCTAATAACATTTCAACACTGAAAAATAAAGGAACATTTTTCAGATGTGTTTATACAATTAAAATGAGTCAGTGCATACTAAATACTTCCTTTTTATTCAGCTGATACCATTTTATGCATCTAGTATAAAGCACCATGTGAGATAATTGAATCAAAGCATTACACTAAGGACTCAAATAATATGAGTCCATATGCTTGATCATATTATCCAAGAGTTCATTACACATTACCTACTGTGCTCTATTGTCATAGAAAATGTATAATTCTACATTGAATATTTATCACTCTGTTTTAAGTATTCTGCATATGTATTTCTGTTTAGACTGTAAGTTTGAGGCAGGGTTTTATGTCTTCCATGCAAAGCTAGTAATATAGAGAATAATGCAAAGTGTTAAATAAGTATTTTTAAATTGGATTGAATATTATAATTATTTGTAAAACATTTCAATAAGAAACAAACTTGCTTTGTTTTTCTTTAAAAAAAAAAAAAGGTCAAGGACCATTTTATGCCTATATCTTATTTGTATTTAACACGACAGAACTCACGTAAGACATTAACCAAAAAGGCAATCAATATATCACTGTTGAATGAAATATACAACACAAAGGTTTGGTAGTCTTAGATAAGTTATCAACCATTGCTAGGATTATTATCAATTCAGAAAGAATCCCAAGAAGCTCTGGTGCTTGCTATTCTTTTCAGATTAAAATTCTCCTTCAAGAAAAACCGTTTGAAATTAGTTTTATTCTCTAGGAATGTGACCTGCACACAAACTGGTAATACACCTCTCCAGCTATACTACGTGCTAACATCTTTATGTGATAATTTGCAAAACCAGATATCAACCATATAAATTTGGGGTCAGTGGGTAGATAAAACATATGGCAGAGATAAAGAGGATTGTTGAATGAGGCACATAACTTCATGTGGCCATTATCTCTAAGATCCCTGCTAATAGGCTAAAGAATAGCATCCAAGAGTTCTTGCTACTCTCTGAGCAACCTTTTTAACTCAGCAGCAAATGTGACAGTCCCAGATGCAACCTGATCCACAAGGAAGTTAGCAGTGCTAATACAGATGTGACATTGCACCTGCTGCTTCCTGAAAGTCTCATTTTACTGTAGCTAGGATTTATTTCATTATGTGGAGAAAGGTAGCAAGAATGCTCTGAGGGTTACTTAAAGATGTTCGTATAAAAGCCGTCTGGTACCCAGTTTTATTTGATCCAGAACTTGAACTGCTTCTGTAAAACAATGAGTGAAGAGATAGGAAGAGAGAGTTTGGGAGATTATTAGGATTTCCTACCCAAGATGGTTTGTCATTCTTCACTTAATTCATTATTATTAGGACATCAAGAAAAATAGCCATAGCTTGGAGAAAGAATCCATTAAACATTATTTTTCTTCTAAGTTACTTCTAAGAAAACCATTTGTGCATGTACTAATGAATGGTGTGTAAACTAAATTACTATGCACTTTAGTGTGTTCAACTATGAGAATGTGTAGAACATGCATCAGACTGGCATAAACTGTTCTGCAAAATATGTTTCTGCTGTTATACCTGAAGGTGCAAAAATATACGTGACACTCATTTGTGAAAAGCAATCAAAAGTATAAACATGGAGATACAAGATTGGCCATTAAAAATCTACTTAAATGCATAAATATAGATCTTTACACAAGGATAAGCACAGGAATCATAAGACAAATCTTTGTGGCATGTATTTGTGAGATAGTCAAGGTTAAGAATAAGAAGCAGAAAAAAACTTATCAGCACTAATTTTTGACTCTAATTATGGTTTAATATTTGCAGAATACTAAAAACCCACTTTTAGATGGCCTGTCTTATCTCTATGTGTAGTCCCATTTTATAAAAAAAGGATTATCTCCTAAATTATGCATGTGTAGCTGAAATATAAAATTGGAATAATGTTCCATTAGTTAAATTTCATTTTCCTGAGGGCAGAAAGGGGCCAGACTGTAATTAATTCTTTATTTTTTAAAATGCTTGACTCAATTCTAAATTGTACTTACACTGTAGTTTTCAACTGACCGAAAAAGACAATACAAGACTTATTCCTCATTTTCTAATATCCATTTTTTGATTCTTAAAGGGATCAATCCCAAAATACAGGATATAGAATCTGAAACATGTTATTAGTTGTGTAAATCCTTCAATTATTGAGCTATAATATAGTGAGCACCTCAGTGAACCAGTTATTGAAGAAATCATTGTAATTTTTTCTTCACATCTCAACAGAGCATGTTTAGAATTTTCTTTCTATAAATAGGGTCATTGACGCTGAGAATTATTCCTTCAGCAATGTCTATGGAGCTCTATCTCAATGGAGCCATGAATTCTGTTGTGTGGAATCTGTAAAATGTAAACAAAATTGAAATGGTTCTCACAATCTAAGAATTAACAATGGGAATCCATGAAAAGAGCACCTAACCCAAACATGGGTGGTCTGAGAAATCTTTTTGGAGGAAACTACATCCTAGCTGGCACAAATGAAAGAGCAGAGCGTCAGTGTGTGTGCATGTGTGTGTGTGTATGTGTGTGTGTGTGTTCTGTACATGCATGCAGATGATGTACGTGTTTGCAAACAAGGACAGGAGTTAAAATGAGTTGTGGCAACACAATAGAGAGAAATTGCATTTCGTGAATTGACATAATGGATCATGGGTATGTAATGGGTTATAAAAAAAGAAAAGAATGTGCAAAGCTCAGGGGGAAAAGGAAATATATACATTAAGGAAATAAAATTATTTTGCATGACACTTCTAAGGTGACGAAGTTCAAAAACAGATTTAGATCTAGGTCTGATACAATGTGGAGCTCAAAGCAGCTAATCCTTTAGCCACAATTTTTTCTACTGTAGCCAGGGATGGGTTATGTCTTTGATGGCCCTAGGCAGTTTGTATTTGTGGCTTTTTTTTTCTTAAAAAAAATAAAAGAAGAAAGAAAATATATTTTACAACTGCATTTAAGCAAAGAGCCACATATTAATATTATATGTTAGAGAATTTTCTTTCATCTAAAAGTTCAATTTTTTATTTTAAAATAAATTAAATCATTTTCATGGGCCTCCAAAAGTATCATGGGCACTAAGCTGGGTGCCTACTGGGCTTAATGGAAAAGTCAACCGTGTCCTTAGCAGCAAATATATCATCATGGACTTTTGTACCCAGCTTCGGAAATCAAATTTTTCTCCCATGGGTTAATATGACAGATAAGGAAACAGTTTAAGAGTAATGTTATGTGATTTGCTCAGTCTCAAACAGTTAGTGTCATAACCAGCAATATAACGTGGGTCACCAGATTCCCTTTACACTGTTCTGAAATCTCCTACATAATTTAGTAATGAATAGATGTTACTATGATTAAAATTTACATGCTAATGCCCTTATCTAGGAGACATCCCAGCTAGCTTCCAGTTTGCTGTACACAAATAAGACAGACCCACTGGGAGTTGGAAGCGTATGAACTACAGACCGTGAGTGTACTTAGACACACAAAATAAGGGTCCAAGAAAAGAATACTAGTTCAAAACATTTAAAAACGTGTGGGATATCTAAATTCCACAGATTGCTTTGATTTCAAACACATCATCGATATGTTGAATTTTAAGTATAAATTTGCTATTCAAATGCCCTTGAGAATAAAGATTCAATAGCTATTTTTTTTTCTTTTTTAAGAACTGTGCCAGTGGAAGGAAAGCTTGAATGGGTTAAAGTCGTAAATTAGTTGATAAAAAGATATTTGAAAAATTACCTTTAAAAGTGTGGACACATTAAGTGGTTCCTTCTCCCACACTCATTAAATTCACACCCTGACGCTAACCCTACCATTATCATCCCCTGCTACTACTCTTGCAATTCCAACTAAATCACAGTTTGCAGTTTTTCATGCAATAGGTTTTATGACCACCCACTTTAACAAATTTTGGTTTTTGTGTATGTATGTCTGACTTTTTTTGTAGTGCACACTAATGGTGAAATCATTACTTTTAATTATGTTTAACCATTAGAAAGTATTAGAGTTTATAAGTTTGATTCAGTGAATAATTTGGTGCACAAATCCAGGATAATACTAATCACTACAATAAAAATTCACACTTATTAAAGGCAGTGAAATTTGTAAGCTTTCAGACATTACAAGAGATTATGCATTAGTCCTTGCACCAATTATATATTTGATCTATATTCAGTCACAATTACTGTGGGAACCAGAGAGATTTATCATTTCAGCAAGTATTTAGTGGGCTAAGATCACTGCCAGAAACAAAGCAGTACATCTAAATTCTGGACCATTAAACCACAATCTGTAAAGTGTCATTCATTCAGTTTAATTGCAAAATAGTATGTCAAGCAGAGTGCTGCTCAGCATTTCCTGTCTTCCTTGGATAGCTGGTATACCTTTTGTGTATACCCGCTCTGTGTTTAAATGATATTTCCTGAATTTGTGCATAGTGATACTTACTACATGATGTTACAGCACCTTTTACCTATTTCCCCAATTAGACATTCTGCAACTTGGGAAAATGTATTATTGTATTGCATTGCATGTGTGTGTATATGTGTATATGTGTATGTTCCCTTAATGACCTTTAATGGACTGAGTTAATCAAAGAAAAAATTTCTTTTTGAGTTTATTTCAACTTGCTCTCCTGTCTCCTACCACAATCTAGGAATATGCAGTAGTAGGTGTTAGAGATAAGAAGATGGGAAAGAGATTAAGGAAAAAATAGTTTATTTAGATTGAGTCTTCTCACTTTCTTACTCCCCTAACTCATCTATGGAATGAAAATATGGAGTCATAAGGGAAGAATATGTCTCAAGGCCTAATTTTCTAGAATAGATGCTTCCTGAATACATTCACTATCCTGATTTCTTTTCTAAAATGTTTATTCACCCTTTTCAAGACAATCCATTGATCATTTTAATAACTTATCTTGGGATTACAGTGGCTTTGTCTGATAATGAAACTCTAAAAACTAGAAGATTTCAATTTTTTAAATAAGAGGAATCAGACAGCCACTAGGGTAGATATAAAACAGCTGTGATATATCAAGAGGAACAAAGAACACAACATGATAAGGAAGTACAAGTCTCTGTGTAACTACCGGTGTCAGTTTCTGCCTTCATCAGCTTTAGTTGTAAAGACCATTCAATTCAATCTGCACATTTTCTCTTTGGAGTCTAACACAATCCAAACAGGTACTATATACGTAGAATATAAAGAATAAAAAACACTTCCCAACATATTTTATGAATGTATCATTACTCTGACACCAAAATGATAAAACATTATTACAAGAGGAGAAAATCAACAACAAAACAAAATTGAAAAACAACCTTTGTGAAGACAGATACACAAATCTTCACCAAAATATTAGCAAGTGGAAGCAATATGTAAAACATATAATACGTCATGACTTCACCTTAGTATAATGTTGGCTCAACATTCAAACGCCAATCATTGTTGTAATTGTCATATCAACAGATTTTTTAAAACTATGACCATTTCAATAGATGAAGAAAAAACATTAGACAAAATTTGACATCCCTCATGATAAAAATTCTCCATAAAGTATGACTGAAACTAACTTCCTCAAGTCTCATATAGCAGACCCATAAAATCCTACAACTAGCATACTTGCTGGAAAAAAAAACAAAAAACAAAAAAACGCTAACGTTTCCCCCTGTATATTCCGGAACACAGTGTAGATAAGATACTTACTTTTACCACTTGTTTTCAACTTTAAACTGGTTGTCCTAGCCAAAGCAGTGAGGCAAAGAAAAAAGAAATGGAAATCATCCATATTGAAAAGGAAAAAATAAAACTGTGTCTATTTGCAAATGGCATGATCCTGAACATGGAACATCCCAGAGAAGTTACATTAAAAGCTACCGATCTAATCAATGAGTCCAGTAAGTTGACAGGAATATACGATCAAACAAAACAATTAAAGTTTTACATAAAAAATTAGTACTTCTAAATTGACATAAAAATTAAAATTAAAAATGTCTAGCGTGTGGCTCACTCCTGTATTTGAAACCCTTTGAGAGGCAGAGGCAGGAGGACTACTTGAGGCCAGGAGTTCAAGACCAGCCTGTGCAACATAGTGAGACCCCCGTATCTACAAAAAAATTTAAAAATTAGCCAGGTGTAGTGGCACATGCCTGTAGTAGCTACTCTGGAGATTGATGTGGGAGGATTGCTTGAGCCCAGAAGTTCACAACTGCGGTGAGCTATAATCGCGTAATTGCCCTCCAGCCTGGGTGATGAAGCAAAATTCTGTCTCTAAAAATACAATACAATAAAAAAAATGTATCAATGTGCAATACAATTGGGTAGAAATTAAACAAAATATATGCAAGATCACTATGCTGAAACTTTTGTGTTTTCTAATTGGTAAAGATTTCTTTGAGATGATACCTAAATTATGATCTATAAAAGAAAAAACTGACAAATTGCATTTGATGAAAATTAAAAGCAAAAGTCTCTTCAAAGACACAATAAAATGAAAGATAAGTTAGAAACTCTTGGCTGGGCACGGTGGCTCACACCTGTAATCCCAGCACTTTGGGTGGCCGAGGCAGGCAGATCACCTGAGGTCAGGAGTTCAAGACCAGCCTAGCCAACATGGTGAAACCCCATATCTACTAAAAAATACAAAAATTAGCTGGGTGTGGTGGCAGGTGCCTTAATCCCAGCTACCTGGGAGGCAGGGGCAGGAGAATTGTTTGAAGCCGGGAGGCGGAGGTTGCAGTGAGCCAAGGTCAAGCCATTGCAGTCAAATCTGGGGACAAGAGCGAGATGTCTCTCAAAAAAAAAAAAAAAAAAAAAAAAGAAAGAAAGTTAAAAACTCTTAGAAAATAACTGAAAATGTGTCTTTGGTCTCTGATAAAGCCTTTTTTCATACTGTATAAAGAACTGCCAAATCTCCATAAATGAAAACAAATAATCCGATTGAAAATAGGCAAAGAACTTGAACAGACATCTTTAGCAAAGAAAATATATAGATGGAAAATAAGCATATAAAGACTTACTCAACATCATCCATCCGTATGGAACAAAAATTTCAAAATGAAGACCACAATGCATACCACTACATTAAATTAAAATAGCTAAAATAACATTTTAAGAAGACATTACCAAGTGTTGGAAAGGATATAGAGCAGGGATACAGTATAGGTCTATGACCTGTTAGGAACCGGGCCACACAGCAGGAGGTGAGGAGCCTGCGACCAAGCATTAGCACCTGAGCTGTGCCTCCTGTCAGATCCAATCAGCAGTAGGGGGAGAGGGGATTAGCATCTCATAGGAGTAGGAACTTTAGCATCTCATAGGAGTAGGAACTTTATTATGAACTGCACATGCAAGGGATCTGGTCTGCACACTCCTTATGAGAATCTCATGGCTGACTGCCTGACAATCTAAGGTGGAACAGTCATCCTGAAATGATTCCCCCAACACCTCCTCCCATCCATAGAGAAACTGTCTTCCACGAAGTGGGTCGTTGGCACCAAAAAGGCTGGAGACCACTGATATAGAGTAATTGAAACTTCTATACCTTGCTGGTAGGAATGCAAAATATCATAGACACTTTAGAAAACAAATTTGTGGTTCTTAAGATGTTACATATGTACTAATCATTTGATACAATATTCCTACCCTAGGTACTTTTTGAGGAAAAATAAGAAAATTTGTTCACATAAAACTTTATAGAAATGATTATATCTTCTTTATTTATAATCATCAACTGGGAACAACCCAAATGTCCTCAAATGGCTGAATGGGTAAATGAACTTTGGTGCATCCATACAATGACATACTACTTATTCATATAATGGAATGAACAATTGACACATGGATGAATCTCAAATGCATTATGCTGAATAGAATAAGCCAGCCTCAAAATCATATACAATGTATGATTTAATTTATATGGCATTCTTGCAAAAGCAAAAGTATAGGGATACAAGAGAGATCGGTGATGGTTAATGTCTAGTCACCACAAAGTGACAAGAGGTAACTCCCTGGGGAGATGGAAATGTTCTCCATGTTGACTACAGTGGTAGTTATAAAACTGTAGGCATTTATCAAAATTCATAGAACTTTACCCTACAAAGGATGAATTTTACTACCTGTAAATTTTACCTCCCTGCAAATGGCCAAAAGTTACATGAAATGATGCTCAGCATCACTAATCAGGGAAATGTAAATCAAAATCACAATGAGCTATCATCTAATACCTGCTAAGATGACTATTACAGGCCTGGTGCAGTGGCTCACACCTGTAATGCCAGCACTTTGGGAGGTCGAGGTGGGCGGATCACTTGAGGTCAGGAGTTCGAGACCAGCCTGGCCAACAAGGTGAAACCTCCTCTCTACTAAAAATACAAAAATTAGCCGGGCGTGGTGGCATGTCCATGTAATCCCGGCTACTTGAGAGGCTGAGGCAGGAGAATCGCTTCAACCTGGGAGGTGGAGGTTGCAGTGAGCCAAGATCACACCACTGCACTCCAGCCTGGGTGACAGAATGAGACTCTGTCTCAAAAAAAAAAAAAAAGATGGCTTTTATTTAAAAGGATGAATGCAATGTATAAAAAAGATTTTTACCTTCATTGTATTTTTGTTATCAAATATTATTTTAATAATTGAAAACGTTAAGAGTATGTAATTTTATGAATTACACAGGAAGCAAAACTTACTACATATCCATTATATATCTAAATATGCAGCATCCGGAAAAAAGCATTCATTTCAAAATGTTATTTAGATCAATGGTTCCTTTATTCTACTCTGAGACATTGGTGTTTCAAATAAAAAGATGCCCTAAATTGAATGTTCCATTTTGTTTCCTGTTATTCTTTGATTCTAGCTAGTTATCAGTTGTCAAAACAACAGACTAAGCATAACACCTAACAGCATGTCAAATATATATTTTTTAATCTCTATAACCTCATCAGAACTTTATTTCCTTAGCTTGGCCTGGACACCCTCAGCTTCAGCAAACAGGGAGTCAGTGCAACAGTGCATAAAATATGAGGGCTCTGAAAGCCTGGGCCTGCTTAGGCGAGTGTGTAATTTAATAAAGTGTTCATTGATGTCAGCACACGGGCTCATCAGACTCATGTTGATGCCGATGCCTGCAGCACAGAGACTCCTAGTCCTAATTAGATGACTGAAGTAAGATTACATTTTCCCTTGGAGACAGGCACAGGGTGGGAGAGTTACTCTCAAAGGGATTTAGATTTACAAGTATCTGATGGAACAGAACAAAAATAGGGAAAGGCACACTTTAGGGAAACCAACGAGGGAAATGAACTTAACAGAGTTGCATTATTTATAAGAAGGAAAGTTAAAAAAATCACTGTCAGGTGTCTGTTGTTCCTACTTTATTCACACAGAAAGTCTGACATAAATTATAAATAAGGAAAAATATTTTTATGACTTACATGCTAAGCTTACAACAAACCCTGGTAAATCCCAGAGAAATTTTAGCAATATGACTTAGAATTTTAAGTATTATATTATACACTTTATTGTCTAGGGATATCCATTAGTTTTTTATGACTTTTAAAATTCTATCTGAAAAGGTCAAATTAATGATTTCTCAAAAAATTAAATTATGTATTATTCACAGAGCAAGGACATTTTGTCTCAGATCACACAATGAAAGTTTTGTCATAATGAGGAAAAAGCAAATATGTACCATTTTTGTGAGTGTTTCATTCAATATTTTAAATGTTTTATCCCCTAGCCTAATATAAATATGAAAGATTATCTGGTGATTAAACATTATTAACTAAGTATTGCTATATAGATAATTTTATGTTTTAAAGCAGGCCCTCTATTTTTTGTTTAATTTGACAGCATCAACCTAGACATTTTGAGCTTCCTGACAATGTTCAAATCCTCATTCTTTGCTACTGAAATATCCTTGGCTAGAAATATTAATCTTTGGAGGAAAAACACTATTGTATGTAAGATAATATTTCATATTTTCAAACAGTAGTATAGCCATGTTCTGTAAGATAATATTTCATATTTTTAAACAGTAGTATAGCCATGTTCTTATATTAAAAAAAAGATTACCAACAGAATTATCCCATTTTAAACCACTGGTAATGAGACAGAATATGGAGCAGTAACAGGTTCTGTTGGCAAACTGAGTCATCCTCTATGACTTTTCTTATTCTGTTCGTCAACACATGTGTTGTTCCTCAGTGGCTTAATTTATTTACATTCTGAATTTTTTTTTTTGAGATGGAGTCTCACTCTGTCATAAGCTGGAGTGTAGTGACGCGATCTTGGCTCACTGCAATCTCTGGCTCCTGGGTTCAAGCGATTCTCCTGACTCAGCCTCCTGAGTAACTGGGACTAGAGGTGCACACCACCATGCCCAGCTAATTTTTGTATTTTTAGTAGAGACGGGGTTTCACCATGTTGGCCAGGATGATCTCAATCTCTTGACCTCATGATCCGCCCGCCTCGGCCTCCCAAAGTGCCAGAATTACAGGCGTGAGCCGCCACACCTGGCCTACATTCTGAATGTTTTAACAAAAGGTTTCAAAATATAAAGTAGTAGTAAAAATTACATTATCCTAATGTTTCAGTGAAAACACATTTAAAAATTTTTAATTATCCCATCACTTAATTAATTTGTTTAATGAACAATTGTTTAATACTTCACATGAACCAGATACTTTGCTATATAACGAGGATATAATGGCACAAGAGCACTGGTTTAAAGAAAGCTTAAATTTCAACAGGGTGAAATAGATATATTAGCTATATAAAATGAATAAGCTGCATTTTCAAAGTTATTAAAATGTATACATTGAAAAATTTCCCATAACACATTATGCATAGCTGCACCCCAATTAACTTAACATTATTCTTTGAGCTGGAGGCTTTGGATATAAGGCTCCAAGGGTGTGGATAGAATTAGAATAAAGGTGTGATTATACAGTTCTGAGTTTCAAATTGTATTTTCTTCAGTGGATTTGCAGAATCAGTGCTTGAAAATCAGTAATTGTTGAATTTTAAAGCTTTACTCAAAACCCCAGTATGGACAAAACTAAGAATAAAATGTAGGAGAATTCCCATCCCACTGGAAAGGGGGAAACAATTACGGATTCTGAAGAATGGCTCTCAGGTAAACAAACAGAATGCAGATCATCAAAGAGGGTCAAGCTATTGAGTCCTGGTTGATTTTTTCCCCTTCCATGCCTCTAGTCAACATCCTTGAGGCTTGGTGGAACGATATTGGGGAGGAGGTTAGAAGCACAGGCTGTGTGGAAAATAAGAAATGGTTGATGAAACTGTCTAGGTAAATGAATAAGAGGACAACCTCACAGAGCTCCACACAATCCAGTGTGTGCTGAAGACATGACTCAGAGTAACAGAACAAAATTTGCAAGGGAGGGAGGAAAAGACAAGAAAGCTTGGACCACAGACTTCAGCAGGAGATTATGACAGGACGCTATGAGAATATGTTAAGACAACTACACTGCATCAGATGCCAGCACAACTCTGGAAGTGTCTATCAAAATGAACACTTCTTAAATGATTACAGTACAAGTGTATTGAAGGACTAGCTACTGTACAGAAGAGACCCAGAGGAATCCAGGAGACTGTGTGTCACCACTGCAAGGCTGTGCAAGTTTCCCTACAATGTTTTGATTTCTGCTCTTTCTTCTTAGATCTGTCTCTCCTACACCTTTTCCGGCCTGGCTCGAGTCATCCTCACAACTGCTGATAGTCTCCTAATTCCCCACTAGCTGGCTTCGCATCGATGATCAGGCACCCGTCAGAATGACTAATCATGCTGCTCACTGCCTGTCGGATGTTCATCCAAGTCTTCCCCTGCCATTCACAGAATTCACGCTACAGCATCTGGTCACCATTACAACGTGAAAGCCAAGGTACGGAGTAGAAGAGCAGGGAGGGAAACGCAGTAAAAGTCACTCCCTCGCATATGGCAAGGAGGCCCTGGGCCCAGAAACGCTCCATATTATTACCCATACAGGAGAGGTATTTAGCTAGTTGATCATTGTTTGGAGGGCCTAACATTATCCTGAGACAGTTCTGCAAAATAAACTTTCTTATGTTGCCAATTATTCCATGACAACTGCTTAGCAATGTACTTTCACAAATGCTAAATGAATTTTTAAAATATTGTGAAGTAGATTCCTAATGACATAAATGGGAAAATGAGGCAAAGAATCCTAAACATACATGTGTTGGACTGCAGAAAAGAACATTAAATAGCTTCTTAAATATAAACTTAATTTTTAATCTTAGTTACAATACTTTTAGAGTACATTTAAAAATTGTATTGACTAGGATTATCTTTATTTTTGCTTCCATTATGCTAATTGTATTTGATTAAATTTAGAGAGATTTAAATATTAATGTGTTTTTTTATATTATAAATATGAATGCTTGGCCTCTATTTCAAAATACACACGAATAAAACATTAGGTTTCCTCTGAATGGCAATGTTAAACTGCTCTACCAAATGGAATTATGATCTCTGAATATAGAGATTATATATTGATTGAATTTATTTCTGGTGAAATCTTCATACTAACATCAATAAATATTTCCTGGCAATAATCTCATCCTCAGCATTTTACTTTTCTCAGTTCAAATCTTCAAGAAGATTTTAAGTGCCTTGTACCTATGTGCACTGAGGGGCAGGGAAGACAGTTTGGAGATGCAAAAAAGTTAGAAAAATGTAAACAGGTTAGGGCTGGAGAAAGTGGGGAAGCTGCACCTTTAATTGATGTCCTCCTAAGACTGTAACAATTGCTCCTTTGCAGTCACTGAAGGCTACAAGGTACAATATGTAGTGAGGCTCAGCAATCAGTATTTAGTAAAAGAAAACAGAAAAAGAACAATATCCCTCTTTAGTACCATCATTTGCTGAGTGGCTATTACAGGCCAAACACATTTATGCATAGCTTAAACATTGTTTCTCATCCTGTATTATTTGTTGCTCTGGGAAAGGACTATTTATTCCTTACCTTTTTATACCCAGGATCCTTGTATAGATAGTTGCTCAATAAGTTCCTGGAACATAATATATTGTTATTTTTCCCTCACAGGGTGCCCATGACTAGGCCATATTAAGTATTCATCCCTTTAATTGATACACGAAACAATGTTGATGAATTAAGGAATGTGATTAACATAATATAGCTTGTAACTGGTTAAACTGGGATTTTTTAAAGTCTTGGCCTGATGTGGGGGCTCCATGCCTATAACTCCAACAATTTGGGAGGTGAGAGGATGGCCTGACGCCAAGAGTTTGAGACCAGCCTGGACAACACACGGAGACTCCATCTCTATAAAAAATAAAATTAAAATTAAAAAAAGAAAACTATTTCTCTGTCTCCCTTATTACGTTGTCTTCAAACAATAGACTGTTTATAACTTGTAAAATATCGAAAAACATAGTTATAGCGAGAGAATAAAATAGGATTATTAGAAAAATTGTTAAATAAGTTTTGTCTCCTATTTTCGAGTAGATTTTTGTTAATGATGAACTTTTAAGAGGGTCCCCCACCAATGGTCCCTTCCTCCTGGTATGCAAACCCTATGTGATCTCATCTTCTTGCATGCGCACCGATCTAGTGACTTGCTGCTAACCGACAGAATCCAGCAAAGGTGAAGAGATACATTCTCATGATTCAGTTACAAAAGATGGCAACTTACATCTTGCTAGGAGACTCTCTATTGCCTTCTCAGCTTGCATGCTTTGATGCACAAGCCACCATGCTGAAGAAGATCATGGAGTCAAGAACTGACTGTGGCTGAAGGCCAATAGCCATCAAGAAACTGAGGACCTCAGCCCAACGACCCATAGAAACGGGAACCTGCCAACAACCATCCATTGAGCAACACCTCAGATGAAACCTTAATTGCAACTGGCAAGAAATCTTAAAGCAGCGGATCCAAGCAAAGCCTGCCTGCATTCCTGACCTACAGAACTTGTGAGATAATGGATGTATGTTGTTTCAAACAGCTAAATTTTGTGATAGTACGTTACACATTAATAGGTACCTAACACAATAACAATCAAACAAATTAATTAGAATTCAATATCAGAATATCTTATTCTTTTAATAAGAATTAGATATTCTACTTTTTAGAAAAAGGTATCAGTTGCTTATGATCATATGTGTGTGAAGGGACAAAGTGTCTTAGTGGGCCACTGGAAGTAAGAATAGTTCCCTGAATTACAATAAATGCCATAATCAGTGTGGTTTCAATTGCCAAACAATATCCCAAAAAGGACACTTCATAAAGTTTTACAATTTTGTTTTGGTGAAAAATTTATTGCTTATCACCTTATCTCACAGATATGCTTCTTTTCTACATATTTATGACTGTGAACATAGAAAGTGTATTTCGACTGACAGTACAGTTGAATTAAAAATAGTTTACTCACTTAGTGTCACAAAATAATGGAGGTTATCCAATTGAGAAACCTCAATAATTGATCCATGTGTTAATGGTATACATTAATGCTTTTTGTATTTCTTTATTGTTGGGGGTAAAAGCTACACAAACACACTGGCCGTTAGAAAGTCAGAAGTCAACTGAGAAAAGCTCTCAGGTTTATACACATAATTCTTACAGCAAAAATAACTTTTGGAGAAGTTATTTGTTTCATTTGTTCACATTTACTGGTGTGCTCCTATTTAATCAATACAGTAAGATTAATATGACATAAATGGAACTTTTGAAATGTAAGGCAGTTTTTCAATCTATCATAAAATATTTGTGGTAATCAGAGCCCCGATGGAATATTACTATTGTATTTTCAATTTTTTAAAAGATGACTAGACTTCTTATCAAGATTGTGCAGTATGCTATTTGCAACACATTGAGGACACAGCCCTCAGAGAGATGTAATCCAAACTGACTGCTTCAGAAACATACTAGTAACTGATTTGAGTGTCATTGTCATTATCTAGGATAATTCTAGAGTACTTCCATATAGAAAAAAATGTTAAATAATGCAATATAATGATTTTCATTCCATTCCTACTGAAGATACCTCTTTCTTAAAAGAAAAAAAATGGATAACTGAAGTGCAAATCACCCATAGGGAATATGTGGAGAGTATCAGCACTACCTGTAGCTATTTCATGTTTTGTTCAACTATAGTTGTGGTGAGTAAAAGTACCTTTTAAAAACTCAGGAAAAACAATGCATACATATTCTCTGCTGTTAATATATCTATGAGCAAGTATAAATAACACGTGGTTAGATAAGACTCATTTTCATGCTTTTACAGGCTTCCTAGAAAAAAAGGAAGACTACGTCATCTTTATTTTCTATGTGTTCTCTTTCTTTCCTGTGTAATAGTTTTCACATTTTCCTTCATTGTTTTCACTCTATTTTTCTGCTATTGTTTGGCTTGAAAGCATCCTCTTTGCTGGAAAAAAAAAAAAAAAAGGAAATGACAGCTTTTATTTACGTAAAAGTGAAAGAATGTCCTTGGAAGTATTTGGGGCAGCTGGAGAAGAGTCTCAGAAGTACAAATGGGGACAATGTTGCTACCTAGGACACTGTGGCAATTGTCTCAAGCTTTAAATAAACTTTGGGGCACATGAATTATTGCTCACTGAAGAATCAGTTTCTCATGAACATATGTTCTCTGGTACAGATAAAATATTTTCCCCAGTTTTTGTATAGAAAGGACTTTTTCGAACTGGGTATTTATTGCTCCCTTACCCCGCTAAAAACACCTTCTATGTTTCTATTTATTTATTCAATATTCTATGTTCTATGTATTTATTCAATAAATAAATGTTGAATGAAGCATTCATTTAAGAATGGGAAAAGGACAAATTCAAGTTTGCATCTGAAGAATTACGTATTTAGAGAGATAGCCAAACATCAAAACCAAGAGTTCATTTTGAGTGTTAAAAATGTGCATTCCGGAACAGTATAACTAAGTCAAAGCAGACAGATAAAGAACATAGTCTGATAATAATGTTGATAAAGGTGCTTTCTGGTTCTATTGCATGGTCAGTGTCATTATATATCTATAATACAATCATGGTGGATCCAAAAATGTTAAAACAATAATTACTCTCTATTGATAGGAAAAACTCTGTAAGTTCTATGGATAGGCTATATCCTTGCAATGAACATTTATGAAGTACAAAAATGCAAACAAGTATGGATAATGTTATGCTTGAATAATGGAATCTGGCATTACACAGTGCACAATATATTCCTTAATTACTTCTAAAACCATACATAAATAGAAACATATCTCCGGAGCTTGCACCCTTTCAGTGTTATCCATGCTCCCTCCTGATCCAATGTTGCAGAATTTGGAAAACACTAATTGGGTGCAGATTTCACTGTAATTGATGATGTGCATATTAAATAATAGCAGGCTGATAAATTAAGTATTTGAGGAAATGACTAGCATGACATTGCAGAAGCCAATAAAATGGGTCAGGGATGAATATCTCCATTTTTTTTTTCTCTGTCACTGCCTTTTACAAATTCTCATTGTTGGGTCCACCATTGGATGAAGACAGAATTTAGTTTTGGTTTCCAGACCAAGTAAACAGAGAACCAATGACAATTATTAGCATCCTCATGCCTGAAATAATTATCTTTGCCAACTAGATTAAAATTTGATATTTGGGGGTATTTTATATGTACCCATGTAAACTGGGGCATAGTACAAGACTCATGTTTATCTCGCATTTGCTTCTTCATTTTGCCATCTTTCTTATTCTGTGAAAATCCAAGGCGGCAGGACTTAGTTTTTGTGTGGTTCTCTCCTGTACTCCTATTGGTCAGAGCAGTAGCAGATGATGATGTACAGGCTCTGGTTTTACCCATTGTGCCATCTTCAGCTGCAGGAGTCAAGCACCGGGAGCATCTACATATTCTGTTGTCTCTGGTGAGTGTGGCCACCTCCTCAACACGTAAACATCCACTCTCAACTATGCTTTCTTCTCAACTTGCCCACATTACCCACAATCCATGATAATACTTTTCCTGCCTGTTTCTTTAAACTCCGTTCTCACTCATTTCTCTCAATCAATTATCATCGGCAAAATAGCCTCCATTCATTTTTACCAAAACACCAAGCTCATTTCTGCATCAGAATTTTTGCACTTGCTGTTCCTTTTGCATGGAAATCTCTTCTGCTCACTTTTCACATATTTCAAATATTTTATATTTCTGTTCGCATTTCTCAGTTCTCAAATATCACCTCGTTGGCACTAAAAACTGACCTTCAAAGACATTCTTGATCAGTTTATCTTGTTTATTTTATTCATGTTATCACAATGTGATTTTTTATAGTATTAAACTATTAATCATCTGTCACTGAAATACATTCTACATGAGTACAGGAAACTAGTTTTGATTGTTCCCTTGGGAGCCACACTGCACAGAACAGTGCTTAGTATATTGTAGGTATGGAAAAAATGGAACGAAACAGATAATATGTGAATAACTTCAATTCTTTCTAAGACTATGGAGCTTCCCTATAAACTCCTACATCTTTCATGGATGGTTTTTGCTCTCTGAAGCCTAAAGTGTTGGTGAATATAATTCCCAAATAATCCCAGCAGAGCTCTCTAACCTTCATTTAATTTCCAGGTACCATTGGATTCTTACTGCCATGCCTACTTATTAGACTGGCCCTCTTCATAGAAATTAAATCATATATGCCATTCAACAAAGTGACCAAAGCTGAACACAGCATATATTTTGGAAATTCTGCCTTGAGGCATGAGGAGGTCCTTACTGTGATCAACCTTAGTAGGTGTTCATTTCCCCAATCCCTTGGCAATTAGAAGTCGTGAGCCTGACCATAGTGTTTTAGTGTTTTTCATTTATCCCTTTTCATTGCCAAGGTGTTAGCATGTCTTGTGTTTTAATTACCCCAAATCATATAAATTATAACCATATTCTTTTTATGGAATGTTGACCATAATTATTTTGTTTATGTTCTTTTAAAAAAAGTATATATTTCATTGCATTACATAAATTTAGTTCTTTCAGAAAGTTAAAAAAAAAGAAAGAGGAAGGTGTATGTGAAATAATTTTTAGGAAGAGGTATCTAGCCTTGGCAAACAAAGTAAACTTCCATTTTCTCATTTTTCTGTTGCAAAGACAAAGTAATATTTAAATGTTCATTAATTAAGGAACTAAGTGAATAACTTCTGCATTTCCCAAGGCTCACAAGAACCAGGAATTTGTTTTTTCTGCAATGAATTTGGATTATGGTTAACACTGTAATTTTTAAAGATTTTTTACATTGTAGGAAAGAACACTGAATATAGGTTCTACACTTGGGGGTTGGATTTAGGTTAAAAGGTAAAAAAAGGAATGAAGGCATAAAATATATAGAAAAATGAATGGTAGAAATAAATGGAAGCATTGAAAAATGTGAATAAAGCTCATACAAAGAAAAGGCTATTAGTAGATTGCAATTTTTTTTTCAAAATCTGCAAATACCTCATACTTTCTATATTTAAAAAAAGAATTCTACAATCAATTGTTCTTGTTCTGTGAGTACTTGGACTTGAGGCAAAATAAAACTTATTCTCCAGAATAAACATTCTCAGGCACTCAGATGCTTTCATTGATTCCAGATAAGTAGGAGTATCAAATTCATATTTCTATTAGACTACTGGACTAAGGCCAAAGTCTTGTGTTTATCAATTTGCATGTCAGCTGAGTTCACTCTGTGACAAGACCATAAATTATACTGGTCCTCAGAGAGCATATACTATTTTTCCTCTAGCAGTTATCTTATCAATATATCTTTTTTTAAAAAAAGTCAAGGACATTTAAACGAGAAGTAATTTTAGAAAAGCACAAATCTCTCATTGTTACAATTCCATTGAATTTAACACCTCATCTTTTGAAAACACATATTCCTTCAGTCAAAAATCTTTGCATTAGTTATTACGAAAGGGAATGGTCAATCCAGCCCCTTGCAGGTGCATCAAGCTGTATTCAAAATGGGTATATTTCAGAGTTTATCAAGAGTGGCACTATTGATATACTTTGGACTAGACAATTCTTTGTTAGGGAGGTGAATCTTGTGCATTGTAGGATGGTTAGCAGCAGCCCCAGCCTCTACCTACACCATGCCAGTAGCAATGCACCCCTCCTGCTTTTGCCCCGATCACAGCAGACAAAAAAATGTCTCCAGATACTGCCAAATACTATCTGGAGGGAAGGGAGAAAAATTACCCCAAATGGAGAATCACAAAATTGTAATATTGCCTAGAATATCTGTATTGAGATCAATAACTTAAGAACCAAAAGCAAACTTTAAACAAAATGTAGAAGTAGGACCTGCCTGAAGTCTGGAGTAGGCATTAAGCATATGTTTGTTAATTAATCTGTAAGCAAACTTACAATGTAAGCAAAGTATTTATAGGATACGGTTGTGTTTTCCCAATTCTAAGCTATTTTTATAAAAGCTTAAAGCTCAAAACTCATTAGTTAATCTAATCCAAGTTAGTAATTGTATAAATGCAAAAAAATGAGTCTTCATAGAGGTAAATTATTTCCTTAAGGGTTCTTCCTAGCATAGGTGATCCAAAAACCCAAAATGTTAGTCTTTGGTCTCACACAAAATTACGTTAAACAATCTGTACACTCTCAAACATACACATAGGCTGTCTTCCACAATACACTGAAACTCAGGAAAAGATCACCAACCTCATTTAGATTAAAGTGTGTACTTGATTGATAGGGCTTAGTAAGTTCTATTTTGCAATAATTGACAAAGAGACTAGCTGGAAAAACTGGCACTTGAGGTATGAGGGAGAAGGTAGAGGGCAGAGTGCTTAGCTTCAGTGGAGCTCAAAAAGTCAATTTCTCTAACCAATAGTAGAGAAAATATATAATTTTTAGAGATTCTACCTTAAAAGTCTATCTGTCTACCTTAGCTTGCACTTTGATTTTCACTGGAATGAGTTAACTCAACATTCTTTCTGAAATAATGTCTCCGTTTTTGTGTATGGGACAAGTTGTGAAAAAGAAATGTCATTTGTGGAATTTCTGGCAACTTAGCCATCTTTGGTTACATCTTTTTCAATACTTACAATACTTTCCCACATTAAAAAAGAAACAGCTGCTACTCATTTACAATATGGAAATTATAATTTCTGAATTATAATTTGCTGATAATTAGTAAAATTTGCTGATAAAATTAGTTGACTATTTGAAAAAGAATTGGCTCCTCATAGCCTATGCATGCCAATATAAATTCTAAATGACTTTAAGAGCAAATATAAAAGTACTACTATTTTTTAAGAAGCTCTAAGAAAATACCATTTAATATTTCTTAGATCTTAGGATAAAAACAGAACAAAAGAATAAAGAAATATCTGACCACAAATTAATGGAAGATGTAACAAAGGAATAATCAAACAGCTGCTTCTAGCTCTTCATTTGTTCCTCTTTAGGATTACATATCCATACTCCTTTGCTATGTGCCTCCCAGAGCCTCCTTGTAGAAGAGATGATACCCACCTCCCCACCTGACGCACTTGGATCACTTTGTCATTATCAATATAACCGTAAACCCAATTGGTCATCTTGTGAAGGGGTTGTTTACAAAGCCATACGGTTTTAGAATTGTAAGGAATCTCAGCAGTCAGTCCATTCTCCACCCTCTATTTTACTTATCTGTGTCAAAAATGTTATGTGATTTTATCTGTATCATGTGCAATGGCTAAAAGGGTAGACTACACTTCTCAATTCAAGAGTGTCCAATTTCAATGTGTGTTTGGTTAGCGGTTCATTTTTTGGTTTTCAGAACTTTTTCACTGTTAAATGTAAAATACGAGGTAGTTCATCATCTGTTCAGAAATCCACTCAAAGAATGGACCATTATTATTAGCATAATTATGGGTAAAACTGATGTAAAATCATTTAACATGGATGTGACTGCAAAATTTCTGAGTCTCTGGAAACTGCACTCTCATGAATATGACTAAAGGATAACTTGTTATGAAGCAAAAGTTGAAATCATTTGAAGAGACAACGCTGTTGTAGAGTAAATTCTGTAAAGGTGATTGCTGAGTGTTTCATTGTCATTTGTTTTTTAAATCCTTTCAATTAACAAGATGTTTACTTAATAATTTAAATATCACTCTTAAAACTCATGTGATTATTCTACAGCCTTGCACAAATATTAAGTGGATAAGCATGAAGCCTTTTTCTTTTCTGTACTTTATATTTTTGTTAAAGTTGTAAATGTGTATCCGCTATTTCTTTTAAATGCTGGCTCCTTAATTTTATTTGACATAGAGATTTCAAACAAGTACTGGTTCTATCTAACTGATTAAACACATAGTCCAGTAACTGGCGCTGGCCAATTTAAAGAATCATAAGGGGGAAAAAGTTATATTGTGTAATTATCCAAATAATGCTTAAACTCTCCACAACAGTGTAATCAAATGTTTATACATAATCATGAAACTCATTATCTATAGGAACATTTCCTTTGTTTAATTTGACTTCCTGGTCTTTGTAGAGCTTATTTTATACTGGTATTAAATGATATATTAAGAAGCACCTAGAGGCATTGTATATTATTTAATTTTGAATTTTTTACAAATAGCAAAGGCATCTATGTCAAATATCTTATTTTAATAATTATTTTTCATTGTTTTAATGTGTTCTATAATATCATTGAATCATATACTAAAGTAGTCAATCATAAAAGAGCCCAAAACATGACACTCCTTTCTTCTCTATTTCTCTACTTTTGAAATGGGAATGTCTACCCTGTACCTGTCCTGCCACTGCACATTGGAAGTACATAACATGTTTGATTTCACAGATGCATAGTTGGAGAGCAATCTCCTTCAAGATGAATCGTACCTCTAGTCTCATCTATATCTGATTTAGATGATTTTTTTTTTTTTTTTTTTTTTTTGAGACGTAGTCTCACTCTGTCACCCAGGCTGGAGTGCAGTGGTGCAATCTCGGCTCACTGCAAGTTCCGCCTCCCGGGTTCACGCCATTCTCCTGCCTCAGCCTCCCAACTAGCTGGGACTATAGGCACCCTCCACCACGCCCGGCTAATTTTTTGTATTTTTAGCAGTGATGTGTTAGCCAGGATGGTCTTGATCTCCTGACCTCGTGATCTGCCCGCCTCGGCCTCACAAAGTACTGGGATTACAGGCGTGAGCCACCACGCCCGGCCTGATTTAGATGATATTTCGATTAGACATTGGACTTAGATTTTAAAGTTGATGCTGGAACGAGTTAAGATTTTCAAGGCTATGCAATAAAATAAATGTATTATGCCTGCAGGAAGGACATGAATTTTGGAGTGCTAGGTGCAAAATGCTGACTATTTATAAATATTAATTGTCTGAATATTTATGTTCCTAAAAAATTCATATGTTGGAATCCTAACCCCCAAGATAATGATATTACAAGGAAGAGTCTAGGAGATGATTAGGTCATGATTGGGATTAGTACTCATAAAAGTGACCCCAGAGCACTAGCTAACTCCCACTACTACGTGTGATCACAAGGAGGAGGAGCTGTCTCTGTACCAGAAAGAGGGCCTCACCATATACTGACTCTGCTCTCCGTCTTCTTGGAGTTTCCAGCCTTCAGAACCGTGAGAAATAAATTTCTAATGTTTACAAGCTACCCACTTTATGGTAGGTTGTCAATGCAGCCAGAAGGGACTAAGAAAGTCACCATTGAGGTTTGTTCACAAAAAGAAATAGCTTGTAGCAGTAAAATGAATGATATGTATTTACACACATCAGAATAAATACTTCTGCAAAAATCTACCTTAAATTATCTCTTTTTTAGTTCTACCTTACTAATTTCAGCTCATAAAGCTCTTATCTCCTCACACATTAATAGGCATAATATTTTTTATTAAACATATTAATAGTTTTTCTAAAGTCAACAACTTGTTTTCTGACGTCCTTTTGTCAGCTCAAAATGCAGTCATTATTTACATCATCTATTATAGTTTGACAAAACAATATACATTAAAAGAAGATTGCACACCTTTCTAAGATGTACATAAGCTCCCTCAATAATTACATCTCCAAATTGGCTGAGAAAAAAAATTATTAAAACGCAGTTATTCACTTTTGTCTAAAATGAATCAGCCTTAATGATTAGCAAATTAAGATAAGACCTTGAATAATATACATAAAATGTGATTGCATCCTTTTTCTCTTCAAAATCTGGTTATTGAATAAAGAGAGACCTTTGAAAGTGAAAACAGACCTTAGCTCTGTGTTTGATTTAAAATCATACAAGTTCAACTGTTTTTCCATATATATATACTAAGGACTGTACATATACTTGTTAAAGTTGTACTTTTCTGACCTTTATATATTGTTTAGAATTGCTTTGGGAAATCAGCTTTGAATATGCCAGTTTTATATTACCACACTTATAGGGCAGAACAGGTTTTCTTTCATCCTCTTCTCATTGCCCCTGTTTTGTTAAGTGGTGCTTACACCAGTCTGTATTTATATTAGACATAAAGAATGTTGACAGAAGAGGCACGAACAAAATATACAAATCCCATAAAGCAGCAATCAATTTAGCTGACTGACTAGCTCTGGACAGCTTGTTTCAACTTTTGAAGGTTTATGGAAAACTCTTTTTAGTTCCATCTTATCGTCAAGGTCTAACTGCCAGCATAACATACAAGACACTTGGACCTATCAGCATTTGACTTAATATTTTGAGATTGAAACTGGGATATATCTGCCAGCATGCAGCAAATATCGGTAGGCCTGATGCAGTTTAATTCAGGAGGGAGCCTCCATCGGCTGTCTCCTCAAGGACATCAGAACTGCCAGGTCATAAGAGCCCTTAGCGTATCTCTAAGAGCCCTCACTCTGCCTCTCACCTACAGTGCCAATGAGTGTCAGAGAAGCAGTGTGGACAAGGAGTCCCAAAGGAGAAACTGAGTCTCCCGGAGATCTCTGGGACTGGCTGCCATCTAGAAACCCCACAGAATCCCCATATCCATTTATTTATTCATGCATTTGACCAAGGCATATCTACTAAGAGGACACAGAGCTGAACAAATCAACCTTCTCAGCCATAAAAAGCTCGCTTCCATTTTAGTGGAAAGATTCAGACAAGTACAATAAATAAGTAACACAGCAGAAACAAAACCAGCAAACTCACTGTCAGCAAGAAGCTTGATTTCACTGAGAGGATATCAACAATAACCACATGGAAAAAGTAAAATACAGAGTATATTGCATGTAATAAATGTTCAGAAAACACCAAAACAGGAAAACGGCATAGGCAATGTGGAGAGATTTCTATTTTAAATTGGAAAGTCTGGGGAAGCCTTCCTGAAAGAGTTATTTTGACTAAAGAACTGAAGGAAAAGAGAGAAAGCCTAGTTGATCTCTCTCTCTTTCTCTCTCTCTCTCTCTTCCTCTCTCTTTCTCATCTATAGACATAGATAGACATATTTATGTGTGTGTGCATACACACATATATAATCCGTTTATATGCACACATATAATCCATTTATATGCATTATATACATGATATACATGTGTATACACACACACACAGATATAAACATCTTTCATGCATAAGGGACAGCAACAAGTAAAGGCCCCACCCAAGGTAGAGACACGACGGAATGTTATATGACCAGCCTAAAACTAGTATGACTGGAGTGGTGTGAGTCCTGAGAGAACAAAAGAAGATGAGGTTAGAGATGAAATGCAGATCCAACTGCATTGGCTTCTTGCCAGCTCTTGCAACGTCTTTGGCTTTTACACCAAGTGAGACATTTGCACAGAAGACTAACATGATCTCATTTACTTGGGTTGAGAGAGATTGAGGTGCAGCAAGCACAGAAACAAGCAGACCTGCTTGAAGGCTACTCAATTCAGTTAGAACGAAGACTTCAGAAAATGTCAGCACAAACTCAAACTCAAGTCACAGCTGACCTTTGACAAAACATATTAATTTGATGTGTGAATGATTGACAAAATTTTTCAGCTTCTAAATGTTATGGGAAAGAGTATGCATGATGAATCAAGAATATATTTGATCGCAGTTTGGCTGTGAGAATTGGCAAGGAGGGAGAAGAAAGGGCCTGAGGGAAGAAGGGACATTTTCCTGGCTAGCCACAGCAAATTCATTAGCTCTGTTGATATTGAAGGATCAGTTTTAGCAGGCTGCAGAATTTGGAATGCATTAGCATGGATGAAAATTTGTAGATCAGATTACCTCATTCAGATCACTCTAGTGCTCTGATTAGAGAATGGATTACCATTCTACAGTCCAGCCAGTTTTGACAGTGATAATCATCAGGCAGTTAAAATCTGCTAATATAAACTTTTGAATACAGACTCTAACTCCTCTTCAGGTCCCCAGGACTTAACAAAATCCTGGGACAGATGTGGTATTTATTGGTGGTGGTAGCAGGGAGGCTGTCAATATTCAAGAGACAGCAAGCATTACTTCATGTATTTTAATCACAAAGAAATAAAAGTATAGGTAGTTAGGGGAAACAACCCTCTAATGTCAGGTTTATATTTTACTCCCATATTGTTAAAAATAAAATCTTCACTTAGTATCATTCCATTTTGTAAACTTTTAAAAGGTTAGAAATTATTTAATTTAATCCTTTTATTTTCAAGAGGATTCTGAGACCACATAACGTGATGTGACTAGCATATCTGACCTCAGTGGTAGCACTTTCTAGGACACATAAAACTGTGAGATAGCTTCAAAAAGTGTTGTTCTTATAATGCCAATTGTAGGGAAAAGGGAGAAAATGCTATGCCTCTGCCAGAAATGAGAATTATTTCACCTTTCCTTTGTGTCATGCAGGAAGAAGATATGACTGGGAACTAGAGCTACTGGATCAGAGCAGCCTCACAGCACTCATTCTGCAGCCAATTCCAATCCAGCAGTCCTGCAGACGCAGGGAAGCTAGTCAGGCACACTCCTGGTGGGGGTACTAGTTTTATTTAACAGTCTTGAACAGCTGGAGAGCACAATGCTAACGACCACTTGAGCATGAAAGTGTCTGATCATTGCATATAAAATATGACATGCAATGAGGAAAAAGGGTAATAACAATATACCACAGAACAAATGTACAGCACCAGGCCAAAATGTGTAAATCGCATAACAAATTTTTTAAAAGAGAACTGTCATTGTAACGTGCATTCTTAAAGTGGACTATTTCTTTCAAATCAGAAATAATTTAAACAATCAGAGAAATTCTCTCTTTTCAATCACCTCAAACATATGTAATTGGAAAATGATGCAATATTAGCAACAGAGAAATAAGAACATCCCCAAAAGAGAGATTTTCAGGTCCAGCAGGAGTTTTTCAATGGCATTTAAGCATCATGTGAACAAAAATATTTATAAATTGAAGCAACACTGAGGTCTGAATATCTCTTACCTTGCAGAAAAGGAATGCTATCAGAAACAAAGCAAGTAGAAGGCAGTTCTGTATTCCAAATGCAGTTACAGGGTGAGCTGTTTTTAAATAACAGCATATGTGTTTTTAGGGATTTGCCTCGCAGCATGTGTCTCTTTTTTTCACATAACTGTCAACTATACCAGTGATGAAAATGAAAAATGTATCACTCAAAACTTTTTTTTGTTTTCTGAACTGTACTTTATCTAGTGAGAAATGAAAGTTCTCTCTCTCTTTTTTCCCTAAGAAATACATTCCTGTAACATTTCTGTACTATCAAAGTATAACAGCAGGTTGAAGGAAACACAGGACATAGCCAGATACCCACACAGCAACTGTTTTTTGCTTGTTTTGTTTTTTGAGAGCTCACTAGGTACTCTGAAGTCTAGTAGAGAAAAAGACTCTGTCATCAAGGAGCAGTGTCCTGTTATGAGGAGAAACAACTTATAAACCAATAACACTCCTCTTCTCTGCACTGTTTCCTCCATAGCACTTATTACAAATAAGCCATATGAAATGTTTTTCTTATTCACATTGTATTGTCTGATGCCACCCTTGAAAGTAAACTCTATGAGGTCATAGATTTTCATCAATTTTATATATGGATTTTTCCTCACTGCCTCAAGCAATATTTAAATAAATCAGATAATAATTATCAAATATTCCTATTAATTCTACAAATTATGAGTAAACAACATGTACAAAGAGATAGGAAAATTTAATTCCCTCTGAGACATGTAAAGAGACTAATGATGAGGTGACACACTGGGTATGGTGATCTCTAGGTCCTAGAAAGTTTCCATGTCAGAATAAGAAATTGCATGCCTAAAGTCTAAATGACTTCATTTTGTTTCTTGTCTCATTAACCACCCCTAAAGTATTTCTTAAAGTAATTTTGTAGTTTCATTTCTGAGATTCCAGGTTCAGAATGGAATTTAGAACCAATTCTTCAAAGTGCCAATGTTTGATGAAAGCAAACTAAAATCAAGAGGTAGTAAGGCATATGTTGAAGGTCTCTTGATTGGTGAAAAAGGCAAGTCTGGAATCCATATGCTGAAATGCTCATCCTTTCTATCATTAGCTTCTATCAACCATGTGCCTGCATGTTCTCACACAAAGAACTGCATTGCCTCAAAGAAATACAATAGAGCTGGAAAATGCTAACAGGAAGACAACTAAACTATCATTAAAGAAAAGAAGCAGCTTTGTAAAGGAAGACCTTAAAGATTAGCATCTTCAATCTGGAAACTCTGACATCTATTAAATCACGAAGAAGGTGAAGAGTGTAAAAGCCAAGCTATCCACAAACTTCAATTATACTAGGTCTTAGGGCACCCTTTGAAGTTTAAAAGAGATAAATATAGGAAAATAATGGGAAGTGCCATACTACTTTATTTATTAGGTAGAGTGCTCATGGAAGTAACACAGGCTGAAAATATAATAGGTTCATAAAAGGTTTAGATAAAAAACATGCAATAAATCAATTCCAGACTATTAAAGGGAATTGGCCCAATATACCGTTACTACCACTTTTATCTTTGTCAAAGTACAGAACTCTCCTTGCTCTTTAGTTATATTGGAAGTGCTTAAGCTTGAACATTGTTGCACTGATATTAAAAAACCAGGTGTCTTAGTAATATGAACTAAATAGCAAGAGTAGATGTGATGCAATACTCTACACACAAGGCCGAGGTGAAATTTCCAAGTGACTATTACAGTAATGTGATTAGATATATTAAACACTCTCTGAACACACATTTTTCTCAAGTGTGTGTATTACATCTTTAAATTTAGATGCAAGATCTGACTGAGATCTATCTATTTATCTATCCGTATACATATATATTCATATATATATACATATATATGTGTATATATATTCACAATTCACAAACATGAAAATGTATCAAAGGCTATTTCCCTTCTAGGTGTGCAGTTTAGATTTTGGTACATAGTTTTAGGTTTTGGTACATGGCATCATTTTGAAGCATCTTAGGCTCTTGGTATCAAGGATTTATAAAGTTCTCCTACATCACAAAATTCATTACATTTGTAAGTATTAATCTTTGTTGCAGAATAAAATACTTTCATTATACATTATTCTCTTTAGCAATTATGATCTGAAAAATTTTTACTAACCTTTAAGAGAGAATTTATTTATCTTGGGCTCTTATGTTGAATCATGTTCTCTTATCATGATTCTTGCTGCTACATTAATATGAATTACTTGTAGAATAATGTTGCTGGAACACATGTAAATTAAACATAAAAGCTCATCATGTAAACATTTGTGCTTGTAATGCTTACAAAGTCAACACAAAAAATAAAAATAACTGCAAACACAAATCACAAAACCAATGGCCATTCGAATTCATGTTAATTTTATGGATCAGATTCTTTTGGTTCCCAAAACAATGTGGTTGATGACTATGTGAATATGGCACTGGGAGCTAACAGAGAGAGTTTTAGACATTGGTAGGCTTGAAGTAAACTCTTGATTCATTTTTTCTCTATATGGGAAAATTTTCACATAATTCTTATAATTCACCATTACCTAATTTGAGGCTTATTTGGCAAAAACTGATAAAATATATAGTATGTCTTTATCTGGTCCTTTTTCAGAGGCCTCAAGGAGGCATGACAGGGACAATAATCACGATGGAAAAGCAAGTCCTAAAATAACATGAAAGTAATTTGATAGAAGAGTTACCCACGTTAAGCATGATTATATTAAACACATTCATAGTAGCACATGAAAGTTTTCAAAAGTCATACAACTTGAATCAGGTTTGAGAAACACTATTTTATACCATAACTTCGATGTAGATTTCTAATAGTAAATTTTTATTAAAAAACATAATCTAGCTGGGTGTACTGGCATACACCTGTAATCTCAGCTACTCGGGAGGCTGAGGCATGAATCACTTAAATCTGGGAAGCAGAGGTTGCAGTGAGCTGAGATCATGCTACTGCAATCCAGCCTGGGCAACAGAGCAAGACTCTGTCTCAAAAACCTATATATATATATGTATATATACACACACGTATATATATGTATATGTATATATGTATATATGTATATGTATATGTATATATGTATATGTATGTGTGTATATATAGTGTGTATATATATACATATACATATATAAGTGTACATATATACACATATATGTGTATATATAAAATATATGTGTGTATATATGTGTATATATAAGTGTGTATATATATGTGTATATATATGTGTGTGTATATATATATGTGTACATATATATATTTTTTTTTCCTTTTATGGTTAAAGCCACATGAAGAAAAAAATGCTGCTGAATATTTTTCCGGTAATAGCTATTCAGATTGCTAAAACTCAGTGAGGGGTGTGTGTGTGTGTGTGTGTGTGTGTGTAGTAGTTTGTGTGGTAGTGTGTGTGGTGTGTCTGCATGGTGTGTGTGGTGTGATGTGTATCTGTGTGTGTGAGGTATGTGTGTGTGTGTAGTGTGTGTGTATGTGGTGTGCTACTTTATGTATGGGGACAATGAGTGGTCAGCTTATGTTATAAAGATGAATTTAGAATTTAGAATCTTTCATCTTTCTCCCGCACAACAGACTTCATGATGATCAGCAAGTTTTTAAAAGTTAATTAGTTTTCATTGAAAAATTAATCCATACTCATAAAAACAATTTCTAAAAAAATTAAGTACAGTGAAAAACAGTCCTCTAGATGCAGACATGCAAATCCCTTACCCTTCTACCCAGAAGCAACCATTGTGACTACTTTCCTGTATATAATTAAAAATATTCTATGCACATTAAGTAATATCACCATATGCCTTATTTGCCCTACTAGGAACATTTAAAAAAGTAAACTATTATATAACGCTGAAAGGATGACATGAAGTTCACTGAGGAATTTATGGCTACTTTTAAGTTAGTTTTAGTGACATTTTCTTACACATAATACTAATCTTCTCACTACTTTGAATACATTTTGACAACTCGATTTTACATATTAATAAAATAAAATAGTGTTTAAAATATGACACATTTGGTGTACTCTTAAATGCTTAAATCCTACTTAATTTTAGGGCAATTTTCTGTCATTGAAAAGGAAAAAAATAAGTCACCAATAAATAGAAATTTTATAAAAAGAAAAATATAGAGTGAAATAATAGATCACATATTTTTTCCTCTCAGGAATACAGGCATGTATATTTAAATATGCAATAGCGGTTAAGAATGGAGGAGCAGGGACCATATTATAAGAGTTTCATTCTGGCTCTCTTGTTTACTAGCTTTGTGATCTGTGAAAGTCATCTAAACTTCTTTGAGCCTCAGGTCCCTCATTTGTAAAATGGAGATGATAATATCACCTGCCTCCTTTGACATGATGATGAAAGGGAATACTAGAGGCAAATCACTCTGTACGTTGTCTAGTATGTAGAAAGTGCTCAATAAATTATAGCTATCATTTATTTATTTGCTTTAACACATTTTAATAGCAGAAAAAACATCTACATATAATCAGTATTAGTGAAAGCACAATGATAGCTTTACATATACGAACAGTATGTACTGCACAGCACACACGCACACCACACACACGCTAATATAGTATATGTATTATCTCAGTTAATTAGAAAAAATAAACTCATGAAGTTGATATTGTCCAAGTTTTTATTTTACAGTGAGGAAAACTTTGGCTACTCTTATGGCATCGTAGTAATGACACAGGAATGGGAATTTTAAGTATAAGCTCTACATCATATTTTGCTGATGACCAGCTACAAGATTAAGAGCAAATTGTTTTCCCAGGGGAAATAAAAACCACAGAGTTTGAAATAAATAATGCCTTCCCCGGTTACACAGATAAGCCTGAACTGAGGTAGGATTTAAACAAAACTATCTTGCACATCAAAGACTCGTCAGCGTGAACATCAGTAGTTTTAGCAGCTACAAAACACCAGAACACCAACAGCATAGACGAGAGACAATTAGACTTTCATCAGTGGGAGAAGATGCTATACAGCAATCAAACCAAAACCATGATATTTTAAAGATATTAAAGACATTTTAAAGCTATCTTTACTGGAAATGTAGTGGAGACAAACTGCAGACACCAAGTGGTAATTCAATATACATATGAATTTGAGAGCACGTATGAGAAAAATGCTAGGAGTGGAGAACAGTTTAATTCCATTGCCACCCCTCAGTTTGGCTTATCTGAAAGAAAAGCTTCTGGTTGACTTTGAAAGCATTTGGGTGTATATTAACACCAACAGCCATGCATATAAAATGACAAAAACAGAGGTTGATACTTTTTTACCCTATTTGTCTCTTTGAACTTCTTTTAAGTGAAATTTTTAAATAATACCTCTTTTATAAACTTTTTCATTATGTCTGAACCCTTTAAGCTTGTATTCAAGTTTCTTCACAAATGTATTTTCTTAGCATAAACCCAGGTTGGTGTCTTAGTAACCAATTAAACTTCCATATTCATTCCTGCCTTTGCTCACAGAAATACAAATTCTAGAACACTTGCTGCCCCCCCACCCCGCTCCCCGCCTTGACACACAAACACACACACACACACACACACACACACACACATTCTATATATTTTCCAAGCCAAGGTCAAGTAAAAATTCCATGACCTCCATTACTTCAGTTTTCTTACTTATACTGATGATCCTAGTATTATATTTGTTTCTTATACTGCTTAATTATATGCCACCAAGTACTTCCATGCATTATTTTATTTCTCAAAGATATAATATGTCTCTTAGTTTTTCTACTATATTCATCTCATTGAGGCAAAGTTCTGTAGAGAATATGTGTTTAAAACAATAAATGGCTATAAAGCAAGAATCAATTTAACAAAAATCAAATAATTTGTATTTCTCAAAATGAGTAATATCCTCTACAATAAGCCTACTTTAAGGAATAAATACTTGTCATTTTCAATGTATTTAGAAAACTTTCTCTTTTAAAACTGATTTTAGATTCAGTTTATGAGCTTGGATATAGAAACATCTCAGTATTTTCTAGTTACAATTATGAACATCTCAATATTTTCTAGTTACAATTATGAATCTACCCAAACCACCCAGCAAGAATTTTAAAATATATTTCACCATACCATAACTTCAAAAATTCTGATTCAATAGGTCTTAGGGTGAGGCCAGTTGTATATATTAAGTGAAAAGGATAACAAAGAAATAAATAAAAAGCAAACTCATCAGGTGAAGAAAAAAACTGCTTTAAAGTTTCTCCTCTTAAAAAGATAATTGCTTTAGCTTAAAGAAGGAAGTGATAGAGTTTGGCTTTGTGTTCCCACCCAAATCTTATCTCAAATTGTAATCCCCAGGTGTTGAGGAAGGGGCCTGGTGGGAGGTGACTGGATCATGGGGGCAGTTTCCCCATGTTGTTCTCATGATAGTGCATGAGTCTCATGAGATCTGATGGTTTTATAAGGGGCTCCTCCCTCTTTGCTTCCTTCACAGGCTCTCTTGCCTGCTGCCATGTAAGACGTGCCTACTTCCTCTTCTGCCATGATTGTAAGATTCCTGAGGCCTCCCCAGCCATGCAGAACTATGAGTCAATTAAATCTCTTTTCTTTATAAATTACCCAGCCATAGGCAGTTCTTTATAGCAGTGTGAGAATGGACTAATATAGAATATTTTCCAGTGGAAAGAAAAACACCTTTTGGGTCTCTCATGAGTCATTTAATCTTTCAATTACTCAATGTTAGTATACCTGTCTGTAAAATGCAAACCATAATATATGTTCTACTTATATGGTGCATGAGTTTCCTCACTGAACATTTGCTACTATGTGGGAGATACTAGGCTATGAGTTGGGGATGTAAATAAAAATCAGAATGATCTTGGTTTTAAGAAAGTAAAAATATACAAAAGGAATAAGGCATGCAAAAAACAACTCAGAGCAGATGATGATCCACAGTAAAGACAGGTATAAATTAAGAGTGATGAGTTTTCCAAAGCTAGAGAGCCCTAGTGGCTGGAGAACTCAGGGAATATTTTAAGGAGGCCACACACAGGGGCTCACTCCTGTAATCCTAGCACTTTGTAATCCCAGCTAAGGCTGGCAGATCACTTGAGACCAGGAGTTTGAGACCAGCCTGGCCAACATGGTGGAACCCCATCTCTACTAAAGATAGAAAAAATTAGCTTGGCGTGGTAGTTTCTGCCTGTAATCCCAGCTACGTGAGAGGCTGAGGCATGAGAATGGCTTGAACCCAGGAGGCAGAAGCTGCAGTGATCCGAGATTGCGCCACGGCACTCCAGCCCTGGTGACAAAGAGAGATCGTCTCAAAAAAAAAAAAAAAAAAAAAAAAAAAAAAGAATATCAAGAATATCTTAAGGAAAAAGAAACATTTGAAAACTCCTTAAGTGTGAGTTTTAGCAGCCAGAACCTGAGGGCAGACTGATCAATAGAAACAAAATGAGAGAGATTAAAATAATAATAATAAAATAAATAAGCAGAACTCCTAGAAATAAAAACTGGTCTATTTGTCAATATCATGAGGCAAATTACAAGAGAGGCAGAGAAGCTACAATGAAGAAAGTATTAGAACAGATTAAAAAATTTGATTATTACCTAGTAAGCAGTAATATATGCTGATAATATTTAATAGGCATTCGTAATTGCAAAAAAAAAATACTCTGCCAAGTGCTTTGTAAGTTTCATTTAATCCTTTCAGCAAAGTTAGGAGGCAGCAACATTATTGTCCCATCTTCTAGACAAGGGAAGTGAGGTTTAGCTAGATTGAATACTTTGGCCAAATTTTCAAACTCCTTCCTTGGTGGAAGTGGTAAAACTCTTAGTAGATCTGCCTCAAGTCTGGAGTGAGGGCAATTTACCACTATGCAGTACTGCCTCTGGAAATGGGATTGTACCCAAGCATAAATATTGAGCTAGTGAGTAACACAAAGTGTCACTGCCTTAAGGACTTAGGTTAATCTCATCCCTGAAGGAAACCTAACACTGTATGTCATCAACTTTAATTCTTATAATATCCTATATGTTACTTTTCTGTGAAATTTCCATAGTATATTGTAATTTCTGACCTCTGGAAAACATCAGAAGTCATTTGAGGGCAGGAGGTCCAAATACGGCCGATTTTTTTTTATCATATCTTATTGCCTAACATGTTGCCTTCCTTATAATGAAAAATCAGTACATATTACTGAATGGATAATTGTGGGGAAAAAATCAATGAAGAAAAATATATTTCAGGAAGAACTGGAGAGGGAAGAGATACAGGCATGCAGATCAGCTCAGCTAGGTCTTTGGATTTGCAGACAGCCATGCCTCCTGGCTCATCAGCTTCATCTTTTAATACCCAGTGAAACAGTACTCACCTTTCAAGTCCCTCTTCAGCTTCCCATGAGTAAAAGACCATGTTCCCTCCTCCACATTTTCCTGAAACTCCAATCATATCGCAAGCAGAACACTAAATAATTGACAACTTACTTACTTTTAAACGTGGCTCTCTCCTACTATATTTCCATTTCACTGAGAAAGGGGACAAAAAAAATCTCATCTACATCCATTTCTCAAGTTCCTAGCACACTTTATAATATATATATTAAAACTCTAAAATGTTGTTGACTTGTGAAGGAAAGATGTAAATTGAACCTATTCTTTAGTGTGGAGTTGGAATCAAAAGGAAAGGATCATTTTTTAAATACAGATAGCATTAAAATCATTTGTCAAATAATTCTATTTGAGAGGAAAAAAGTTGAGATTTATAGAAAATACATTTTTTGTCTTAAGTTAGTGGAAAGTGAAAAGCAGTTCAAAAATGGTCCCAGGGTGATGGTTGACTATGAAAATCTCCCTTATCACTTGAGGATAATTATCTTGAATAAACAGGTTTGCTGTATTTTAGACAAAAATTGAGAAGGAAGTAGATATTTCTAGCTAAAATTATTTTGGGTTGTTTCTTGGTTTTTACTTACTTTGGGAGGTGCTTTCATATGCTTCTTTCTATATTTATGATCCATTTACTATTTATTCTGCAAAAAACCTTTGCCCTAAAATGTAGCACTAAATATGACTATGACATCATCAAAACGTTGCATGCAGATTTTAAACATTTCTATACTCTTATACACACCATTTCAATTTCTGTTCCCCCTTTGAAGTCGAAATAAATGCTTTATATATTCATTTGAAATAATACCTAGTGTGCAGCACTGCTGAGAAAAAAACTCCATCAGTCTTTTGAGAATAAAAGCAAATCAATAGTAATATCTCTCAGAATAGAAGCACTTTTGTTGACAGAAGGAGCATGGTTTAATGGGAAGCAAAGTGATCTTTGTTTTCAGTCAGACTATTGGGCTGTGCATGAGAAATGGCATGCTCTGACCACTTGTTCTACATTAAAGGGCAGTACGGCAGGTTCAAAATAGAGAAAATAATTTGCCTAATAGCAATGGACAACTCATAGCTTTAACACATAACATAGAGATCATTATTATAAGATTTGTATGCAATTTTATAAATTTGTCTTTAGTTCCCCTTTAGGGCTATTCTGTTCATTAAATCAAATCCTCCCAATGCCCCAAAGATGGGTGATACAGAACCTATTCACACGGTATCCTGTAATTGTGATTAAGCTATTCCATTTCCAACGTCACAACTGAAGTTTTACTCAGGTTTTGATGATGATGATGATGATGATAACGATGACGAGGAGGACAATGTTGATACTTTAGGATGTAACATCGATTGATAAATAGATATCACTATAGATATAGTTATACATATACAAATAAAGTAGGGGAAAATTTTGTGCTCATATATTCCTATAAGCTATATACAAAGACAATTTATTTTGATCAAATTTATTCATGTTTACCTTCAGATAATAAAGTAAAGAAAATAATGAGGAGTAAGACCACATAAGCAATCAATGACTATTCTTGACTTAAATACCTAGGTCAGTGCTTATTTTCATTCTCTAGAAAATAATTGTATTATTTTCTTTTTAAGTATAGGTACATACTAGTAAAATTACAAGCAGTAATTATAGGTCTTCCTCTTCTGCAAGTACGTTACTACTTTATAAAAAACCCAGTCAAAGAGGCTTGATATTTGGTGAAAATGCACGTTACACAAAGTAAAAATAAATTGTTTTAGAATTTATAAAAAAAGTAAACAAATTTGTCTCTTTGAACTTCCAATGAACCCACTGAAAAATGCATTCAATGACCAGAGTTTGCTGGTATTAGTTCTCTGCTTTTCTTGTAGGCAGCATATTTACATTTAAGTTTTACAAAATGCAAAAATAACAATAATTCAGCCCCTGGTTTCTTTGTGTTGAACACCAGAGGATTCTGAAAGGAACTTTTCCTTGAGAAGGTTAAATGTATGTCATTAAAGTTTACTTGTAACTGCACAGTAATATATTTTAGTTTAAAAATGATATCTTGCCTCAAAAATATTGTTTAAAAGATTTCATGCAGTTTTGTAAAACATTTGCTATAATGTTTTACAAAAACATTACAAATATTACATATTCATGTCAATATGTAAACATTAAATGGCATTCATTTAAAAATGATTCATTTTCAATGTCATCTTATAACGCTTAATGTAAATTCACATCTGTTTCAATGCTTCCAAGTGCAATGTTCAGTTGGAAAAACATCTAAAGCCAGAAAACATTGTGTCCTATAGAATAATAATTCTCAACATGACCACAAGGTGGCGCTCAACACCGAAATATGTTATTTTCCCTGTGGACAAGTGAATAGAATTTTACCAGAAATATTAGCAGCAATTTACCCTATAAATGGGTCAATACTTCAAAAACGTAAATTCATCTCAACCCTCTGATCACGTTGTGAAGCCTAATTTATATTGTTTTAAACTTCAGACATTCAAAAGAACACATCAAATGGTTGAAAACCTTTAAAGAATTTGAAGGATTTTGAAAAGAAATGATTATTTCAGTAGTCTGCATAATTAATTATTCAATAACCATTTCTTGGGCTTTAAAAATTAATTTCTCCTCTAATTTTGCACAATTTTATTCTCACTTTACTTCCAACTAAATGAAAGCAAAATAGATGCAAGTTAACCAACTTTGTCTCTAGTATGATTAAAGAATGTGAAAATTAAAGAGAAAGTATGTCAAAGTTTTTAGCCCTTGTAAAGTCCAATTCTAAAAGTATATATACATTTAGATGATCAATTATACTAAATGTAAAATGTGTAAAATATTAATAGAATATTTTAAATTAGCCATCCTGATGAATAAGCCATGAGGTTAAATTATTTTGCCAAATATTATAGTGAAGTTGTGAAAAAAAAGAATCCTATGAAATGGCCACAGCATTTAATCAAGATGATAAGAAAAAGATAACTATGACTCTGATTAAGCAGATAATACATGATTAAAGAGATAATACATGTAAATACATAGCTATGGCAAATACGAGCATTATCTTTACTATGCTCACCAAAGTATAACTTTCAGGTAGCTTTAGGAGTCTCTATTATAGCTTACCTCATCTTTACAAGTTATTGGACAAGATGAAGTGCTAAGTATGTCCTACCAGTATGTGAATGTATAAATAATATATTAATTATCCCTGAGCTATAAATAAAACTGAAAGAAAAATACTGTGATATAATCCTGGATTTTTAAAATAAAGCTTTTAAAAACATATTTATGAACCCATATAAATGTATATTTTATGACCTCAATGTATGTTTTCATGTGTTTATGTAATCCGTAGAAACCATTCCAGATGCTTTTTAAATTCACATATAAATAGAGCCAAAAAAGGAAAAGAAAAAACAGAAACAGTGGTTTCAAATTGATCTTCATATCACCTTGAATGCGAAGAATGAAAAGAATGAATGATCTAAATAAAACCTGTTAAATTTTTCACACTTTGCAGCAGGTTCTATGTCTTCATCAGACAGTTTCAGAGACCTCGTCTAGGTAATCGGTAGTCCACTGACCTTTCAGCTTGTAATATAGACTGCAGAATTATTCTTGAGATTTATAGGTATCAAAACTTTCATGGGATAATTTCTGTAATGCACTGCCTCTGTTCATCATTCTTTTTCTAATTCTCATTACTCTGACCTCAAGAAGGAGAATCTGTGAAAGGAAACATTACTGCAGTGTATTCAGAAATGGCTCATGTTTCACCTGAGTGAGTTTATGTGGCTCATGGACCTCACAACAGTTAGTCTCACTCTTTCTTATGCTTTTTTCCTCCTCTGTCTCTGTTTCGAGTCTTTCCTACCATTTTCAAAATTCGTATCCATCAATTCCCTAGTTCATGCAACACCTCTCTGAGAATGCAATTTAAGTTTTCAGGTTACATTCAAGTCTTTATGCAACTGACATTTTCACAATCATTAGAGAATGAATATATTTATAAAAGTTTTATATTGAGCCCTTTCCAATTACAATCATAGACTTATGAGCCCTTTCCAATTATAATAATAGATAAGTCAACTGTGTGCCTGGAAATGTGATGGTTCAAACTCCCATTTTTCCAAAAATAAAATTCAGAATGAAGAATTTATTGTCAGTAGAATTAGTAAGAGGAATTAGACTTAAAACACCAAGAATGTCTCACTTCAAGTAGAAAATTATTCCATAATACAAGTTAAAATATTTAAATATTTTAAAGTTGTAGCCCTAATGATATTAAGTGCTGTGGTAAAAGTACAATGCACTCAATATTCATTAAGCGTAGGTCACATGAATTAACATCTAATAATAATACCAATGACAGCAATACACAGCACTAGAACACCTATTGTGTATTAGGCATTGTTGTTAGACACTATAGTAATTGCTTATTTTAATCATGACAATTGCCCTATGATGTAAGTATAATTATTAACCCCATTTTACAGATAGAAAAAACTACCAGTGACATTAAATATGAAACATATGGTAAGTGGCACAGCTAGGATTTAAATCCAGACAGTCTGGTGCCACGATCCATGCTTTTATCTGTCAAAGGACCTTGTGAGAGCACTTAGGTTAGGGTCATCGCATTTTCTAAGAAAGGAAATCTCAGTGCTTCTAGAATGTAGGCTTATCACTGTGTAGTCTCCTATTAAACATGACCTTCCTCTGGTGTCCTCACAAAAACAGACTATTATATAGAAGAGTCTTTTTCACAGAGTGACCAAGTTTTAAACACAGTGGCTTCTATGAAGTGCTTATTTTCATTACTTTAGGAGTAAGGAAGCTCCTGTTCATAAAAATTTTCTGTATACCAAACTCCCATAACACACAATATACCTATATAACAAACCTGCACATGTACCCCTGAACCTAAAATAAAAGTTAAAAAAAGAAAGAAAACAAAAAAGTCAGCAATAGAAATTTGGGATACATTTGGCCTCCTGATACATAATTTTCCTGTAGGTTTCTTGATGGGGATGGGTATATTAGTCTCAACTTTGGGCCCTTGCTTTATCCCATATAGTCCCCTGTGTCTGCAAGATGATAACTGGCTGTTGCAAATCTGAAGTGCACCACAGATCACCAACCAAAAGGTGCTCCTAACGGAAGCACCAATTCAAAATCCATTCTCAGGGGTTGACGAAAGAAATCTTAGGCTACACAAAAATGTTATCTTGAACCAAACTGCTAACTCTGATATTTTCTTTAATGATGTGGTATGGCTATAAATGCAATGATGCAGCTTTAAAAATATAGATAAGTGAGCTCCTTGTATTAGTCACTTTAAAAGCACCTAGTACTTATCTTTCTTGTATTTATCAAAGCTGGAATATAACAAGTCCTGTGATTATTCATACAATGGCTCACAGTAGCAGAGGCTTTTGTTTGTTTCTCCCTCTTTCTCTCTCTTCCCAAGTTTGTCTTTCTGGGTGCTTGCACAGTGTCTGGCTTATGATAGGCACTTAAAGAATACTTGGCAAATGAAGGAATGAAAGAACGGATGAATGAATAAAATGCTTTTGAGGGGTTTCTTCGGCAGTATATCTAATGGAAGATGAAAACTTAAGACTGTGTTAGGTGGAGGATACATGACTGCCCATGATGTTCTACCATCTAATTCTACTACTATTTCATAAAAATGGAAACATTTAGAACACAACTACTGATATTTCCATTGTAAATTATATTATATTTAATTATGAATATCTCAGATTAGAACCTGCCTCTTCTCAAGGACAAAATTTGTACTAAATTCATCCTTGTATCTCCAGGTGTGACAGAAGGGAGTGGGTCACAGTAACTTCCCCCAAAATGAGTGAAATTAATTAGGAGCTAAAGAAAAATTGAGCAAATTATTGTATAGATAACAGGATACCAGTTAAATTAATAATAGAAACTGCAAAATAAAAAGTATAACACATATAATAATAAATAGCAACATATGATAGCCTAAAATCAAAAGAGAGTTATTTAATGATTGTGAATTTTAAATTCATAGTACTAAGCCCCTAAGTACTATCAAAAATTTCAAATTTCCATAAGGGTGTTACTGGAAACAGTGGTTCCTATGCAAAGTTTCATTTTGCTTCAATGAAGTACAAGGTTCTCCCTCATCCACACTTTTTTCTTCTTCGACCTACCTAGAAACAGGCTTGATCTAGCCTCTACTTATAAAGCAAAGTGATTAATTTCATTGCTCAAGTCAAGATTATTGTTGCCATTCACCTATTTTCTCATCTCCACTGGGCTGGATTTCAGATTTCATCCTCTATCGCGATGGCAAATCTAACTCCAAGGGGAGAAAAAAAATCAGTAAAGAAAATATTTTTCTCAACTTAGATTTTAGGAGTATTTCATTTCTGTCGTTTTTTTAAGTATCAATAGCAAGTACTTACGCCATTTGCAAGTTAGTGAAGGCTTATTAATTAATTTTTAAAATATTATACAGAACTATCTAGTATTAACTATTGAAAATTAGGATATATATTTTAAAAGACAGTAGCTAGAAGACAAGAGAGTCTCAGAAAAAGTAGAGTTCTCATTTATCATTTTTAATTGCATACAGCAAGAGCGGGGGGAAGTCACTTCTTTAGTGTAGAAATTCTGTAGAAAACCTCCACTCTTCACTCAGTAGTTGAAAACAAAAAAAAAAAAAGGAAAAAGAGACAAAGTGACAGTGCCTCTAAGTATATGTCTGTGCTTAGGATTCATTTTTTAACTCATCTCCAAAGGAATAACTAAAGTCTTGGTTGAGGGGGTAGATAAATAAAGATTTTCTGTAAGTTTCTACTCATGGAGAAATATTCAAATTTAGGGAGCTAAATGCAGGCAGAATAAATCTGCATGTTGCTGTTTTTCACTCTTCAGGGACTACATATTGAAAAATCACTCTGGTGACAAAATATGGTTCAAGACTACAGAGCAGGAATAACCCCCAACTTATAATGCTTTAAGAAGAAGTCAAAAAAGAAAAGAAAATATATTATAGTTGACTAAGCTAATAGATAATCATTGGATAATCAGCTTCTCATTTGATGTAATAAGTTGACATATATTTTACTCCAATAGTTTCTTTTCTTCAGGTCATCACTAAAGCAAATCAGTATCACACTGTTGGTTTTGAAAGTATGTAATTCCTGTTTTTGATCTTATTAGCAATAGATTTAAATTAGAGGTATAAAAATTTTAATGTTTTGGTTTATTTAAGGAAAATATTTTAAATAAAATAATTGATAAATACACTTTAGAGGTTGAAGATTTATATGGAAACACAAAACCCTTAAAACTCCTCAGGTAGCTTAAATATTTTCAAATCTATCAAAAAATAAGCCTATTAATTTAAAATTTACCTTTAGAAGTCAAATTATTTGGAAACATTATCGTGCCTCATTTAAATTTGAAGTTCGCTTCAATAATCACGAAAATTTTCCTTAATTCAGAAGTCCCAGAATTTACAATGGATTCAAAGGAAGTTTATTTGACTTAATTTTATTGAGAGTGGGGCTATATTTTTACGAAAGGAGAAACAGTTACATTTTAAAAGCTTGTATTAATATCATGTACAAAATTTACTCCAAATTTTCCAATTACTAGGGCAAATATATTGGTTGCCTTTGATCTATTCAGATAATGATATTGAATTTCAACTGTAATTCTTGTATTTATACATATTACATTAACCATAGAGAGAATTCCCAGAATAACTCAAGGTAGAATATTTACTATATTCAGTTTATTGATTATTTCATTTTGTTACATATTATGCCTACCTCAATTATTGTTACAGTTTCTGTTTCCCAAATTTCCAACTGGAAACAAAAGCAATGGTAGTTCTTTACTACATTTGCTCATTATATACTGGATTTCATTTTTAGATTCCAAACTGGTAATACTTGTTTCTTGCAGCAAAGAAGAATCAACATGTCTAGTGAAACATTGCTTTCTAGAAACATGTAATTTACGTTTATTTTAAAAATCAGGGCTCTGTCAAACCATTTCAATATCCTCTCTTACAGTAAATCAATAAAGATTCCTAATCAATAACTTATGCATTGAGCATAATAATTCATGCCTGTACATTCTACATTCTGATAATTTGGAGGAGTCATTTCAATAATAAATGCTGAATTCCCCTACTTGGCTTGCTAGTGCAGTAAACTACACTGGTGCCAATTTCAACTCCTTAGAAGCCTCAGTGTTACAAAATTTATAAAAGAGTTGCTTTCATTTAAAAGAATAGATTCTAGCCAACTGAACTGTCATATACTTTGTGCTATAATGCAAAGGATAATGTAATAAATGTAATGTATAATGTGGATGATAGAATACTGGCCATAAAAATCAAAAGATTTACAGAAATAAAACTTTACAATAGGGCAATTTTTTTTAAAGCACATGGGAAATTTATTCAAGGAGTTTTGTAATTGTTTTAAATGAGGAAGGAGAGAAAAGGAAAAAAGAGAGGGAGATGGAAATAGATACAGATTTACAGAAAGAGAGATGGGGTAGAAGAGAGAGAGAGAGAAGATGACCTGCTAAATTTACGGGGATCAGCAGGGCTCTGAAGTGTTTAGAAATGTCATTTAATGCTGAATTTCCTGTTGTGAAGCAATGTTGTATTATATCTTATAGTCTATTGTTTAATTCTGTCCTGAAGCTTGAAATGTCATTTAACTTTAATTTATATCATTGCATCATATACAGTATGTTGAATCAAGACTGCTTTCTTGAAAAAAAAAAAGATTGAAAATTGAAATCACGTGATTTGGTAAAGTGCTTATAATGTTTCTGACAAACTCTCTAAGGATACGAAACCCTTTACTGAAAGGCATTTTTATATGAAGGCATTTCAGTCTCCCACAGGCAGGCATTATTTTGAAGGAATGCTACATTTTATTTCCTAAAATGATGTAAAATGTGATTTTATTTTACTCCTTATTTAATTTGCAGCTTTCCCTTTCTTTAGTTCCAACTCCAATATGGTTAATGTTTAACCAATGTCTCTTAGTCATAAAGCGTATAGGTCATCACTTACATTGCAAGAAAGAAATCGGATAAAAATATAAAGAAACTGGTGAAAATAAAGCACTTTCATTCTTAAAAAAATCAAGAGTTACTTTTTTGTGAGAAGTTGCATTGATAATAAGAGTTAAGCAAAAGTTGTATTAAAAATTTTTAAACAGGTCAGATTATTTCAACTCATCATTGTTAATATTTCATTAAGAATAATACATTCCCAGAAATCTACAAATTTAATGTGATGGGTCTTATTTTTTGACAATATGTGTCTACAGTTAGTTCAAGTGAGTGATGACAAAAAGGTATAGGAAAAGCAAAATGGCCTTATATGCTTTAGGTGCCCTTATACTCAAGAAAGACAGGACAACTGGATTGTAAAAGGGCTCAAGGGCTCATACGAAAATGTCAAGTGAGGTGAGACTGCTCTACAGTCAGAAAAGAAGAGGACACAGGCAACCCAGAGCTGATATTGTTATCTTAGAAAACAGGCAGTGCTTGGTAATTGTTTGAAATTGTCTCTTGTTCTTATGCATGAAAAAAAATCTGTAATTTTGAAGGTTGAACTTATTGGGGTAAATGCAGAAAATTATATGAATGCTCTGTGAATATCATCCAAAGGTTTCAATTAGGAAAAAAAAAGGCAGATTTTCTTTTAAATTTAGGACTTGTATTTTTTCTGTAGATTTCAGATTATTGTAATTATGACAAAACAATATACTTTTGTGAACTCATTGGTCTGTACAAGTGTCAAGAAAAGATAAATAGATTTGTCTGTGATAATTTTCAGTTTTTCAAATATGCATCTATAGTGTCATTCCGAGAACACTTCTTTTTACTACTTAAAATATCATAATATGAACCATATATTGTACTTAGTATAATGCTTAATCAATTTTACCATTGCTCAGTATACGTCTCAGAAGGATGAGGAAATTTTTCTTGCTACTTGGTTTTTAACTTCAATCTATTCCAGACATGACTATTAAATATAATATGGTTAGTAAATTGTCTCTTTTGAAACCCTATTCCAGATAATATGTTGGGTTAATCGAAAGTAGAGTTTTCAAACATAGACCTGAAATTTAGAGATCAAATATCTGCATAAAATTACTTATAATTGGCATAAATAATTTTAATGTTTTTCTACTTATAATTTCAGTATTTTACAAGTACTTCTAATGTGACAGCAGTATTAGAATGTAATTTGCATAGTAGAAATAAGAATATAATGTGGCTAATGCTTTTAATACCCAAGGGCTACACTAGAGATAGTAGGGTTTGCATCACTGATTTGTATTAATTGCTTACTATGAAACACTATTACTGATAATAACACTTAACAAGAATATGGTTCACTTTGCTGCTGATTCAGCATCATCAGAGCAAATACTGTTGCTGTGCTGCAGCCTAGTGGAATGATTTGGTATAAAAATGACATATTCCAGTAAGACGTGTTATCACTTGCTGCAAAGTAGGTTAAGAAACATAGGAAATCAGTCATAAGCACAGAAATCCCCCAGATAGTATATACTTTGCCTCAGTTATTTGCTCATAAAAAAATTAAGTAAAGGTCAAGAAATTCACCCTACTTTTTATGCAAGATTCACATATTTTAGAATTAACCTTTCCAGTTTCAAATAGTCTATTTTTCAACAAGAAAAAAAAAAAACCTCTTCCAGATTACACTAACTTTGTAAATAATGTGTCAGAAATATCACTCTAAATTAAAGTCAATTTTTTATCCTCTTTTTTTCTTTTTTAAAGAAAACCCCAGTGTGGGTAAAAATCTAACAATGAAATATTAAATTGATTACCTGCATAGTACTGTTCTAATTAATAAACAGTTTCTATAAACATCAAGGAACATCACCTAGAGCATCAATCGGGTACCAAACAATTTAACCATTGACTTCACACATATGCATATGTCGGTGGATGCTCATACAGTTTACCTTCTTTTTTCCCATTTCCCAGAGATTTTGGTTTTGTTTGTTGTTTTTTTTTCCCCAAACCTTTAAGTGTATGGAATTCTATTCTTTGATTGAAGTCAGGGAAGGCATATGCCTTCACCAGAGAAGTCCATTTGTTCACAGCAAGTATTTGAAACCCAAGAAGTATCTGATTTAATGAAAGCAGACACTGACTCACACTTTAATAACACAGCCAAAAAAAAAAAAAAAAAAAGTGAAAGAAGCATTTCTTTATATTTTTATCATCAGAATGGGTTTGTATCTGATGTGTCCCTAAGGCACAGATCCACGCTGTTTATACTTGTGCACTCTCCAGTCTCTTCACCACTTCCCTCCCCAAATAAACCATTACTTCCTTATGCATTGCACATTGAATACATATGTGCCACGTTTAGTACACTGGGGGGAGCAGGGGGCAGATTATCTATGCCACTTAGCATTTACCTATGTTTCTAGGACATAACCTCTTCCTTTCTTCTTCATCACTTTTAACTAAAAATGAACATACGGCTCTGTCAATGACATAATGTTTTCATGAAAGTTCTACTAATTAAAAATCCTCACCATACCAGACCTAAAAAATGAGCACACTCTTGCCAAGTGTTATTCACCACAGAGAAGCTCTTGTAGCTACGTTTTAAAGGAAGATAGAGAGGGGGATGGTGTGGAGGGAGAAAGTCTACTAACATATGCATTGAAGTATAACAGTTGTCAACATCAGAAGGACAGATTATTTTTAATATAGATCCTTCAAAAAAAAAAAAGAGGAGAAAAAATAATGTGTCTCCAAAGAGCTGAGAAGTAATGGATGTGCAGTTTTGGATAATAGAAGCTTTCACTGGAATGAAGGAATGAAGGACCACAATTATAGGAAACATCTGTTTTTTCAAAGCAAAAGACGATAGGTCATTTTTAAAACAATATTTGTCTTTGTACCTGTAGACTCCCCTTTTTTCATAATAAAGAGACAGTAGGTTTTTATTTTAGTGGCATAAAAACAATTTCAGACTACTGCTTTTGCCCATAGTTACGGTGCTATCAATAGTTACTTGTTGGGGACATGCATTTATACTTGCAATATGCTGCATTAATTTAACACCACATAAAATATGGATTTTATTGCAGCAGAAACAATAAATGCTGCAACTGTTGACTACATGCATTTACTCTCCCTCTCTTTACCTCTCCCCCCCAATACTACTGACTCAGATATAAAATTGAAAATAAGAATTCTACCTATTCTATTTCTGATGAATGTCAAATCTATTGTATTTATGTAGATGCTTAGTGTCCATTGACAGCTTCAAGGAATCTGTCTTCTGCCTGTCATTTCTCTTTATATTGAACGTACAATGAACTATGACTATGAATAAGTGCAGAGTGAATCCATTCATATGGAATGCAAAGTAATGTTAGATGATGTTAGAGTTCACAGCAACAATGTTATCTCTTGAACTAATTTTTAAAATAAAAATGAACAAGTCTGGGCAGGACTAATTCACTTCATAACATTTTTTAGCATTTGTTCCAAGTGAATGAATTCACAAACTCTAATATCATGACCCACTGTTGAGCATAACATATAATTTATGCAGCTTTACATTGCCTATATAGATATTCGAAGCAGTTGTTTCTAGAATTAAATATATAGAGTTGTATGCTTATTTATTTAGGTATTTAAGATAATTATTTTGAAATAATTGCTAAACACAACTTAAAAACAAACATTTATCTCCTCCCTCTCCCTCCCCACCCCTCAAGTGGAAGAATATATAATACCTTAACGGAGTTAAAAGAAAAGAGGTGAAGTCTTCCTACCTTTTTTATCAGCTTCTGGATAATGGAAGTTGGTTCCAGCCAAAATAAACCAGGAGAAATTGTCACTATGTCTCCTTTTTGTTTGTTTTCGGCTGTTATTTTCTATCACTGATTCTACTTCAATCTAACTCAAGCTCTTTCTCAGCATCACTTTTAACTCTGGACAGCAGGGAACCGAAGAAAACGGGGGCGAGCTCTCTCTCTCTGATTGGCTTTCATTCAGTGCTTCTGATTAAGGGGAAAGGAAAAAAAAAAAAAAGGAAAGGGGTGAAAAAAGCTCTTCCTCACACGGAGAGAAAGGTTCTGCTGATAGAGCTGCAGCACTCGCCATGGGAAGGTTAGAGACTGTGGAAGTGCTGGCTTCTGCGAGCACACAGCGATTTGCAAGTGAATGCGAGGGGAGGGCGCATCCGAGAGGAGGGCTTTGCTTGAAAGGCGTCCCCTCCCCCGCAGGGCAGAAAGACTCTCTGTTTCAAGGCTAAGGTAATCAGCCCAATCTAATCCGCCTGTGTCCGTAATACAATCTCAGGAACAGGACTGCTTCTTGCAATTTTTTTTTTGAAAAGATAGTTCTTCTGGAATATATATTCCTGCACCATCCTTTCACCAGACTACGGAAATCCAAGTATTATCGGAGCGCCAAGTCAAATTGCAACCAGATCTGATATGTTACCAGAGTGATTTTTCGTTGTGGTTTTAAATGCTTATTTATTTTTTGCTTTCAGGGAACTTTCTCGGCTTGATTTTCCAAATCCCTTTTCTTGTTGCTTATTGTCATAGGAGTGCATACCTCTCTCATCATTTTGGAATGTCCGCGAGCCAGTCTTCTCTGCCTAATCTTTGCATTTTAATACTTTATAGATAAAATATTTTATTAAAAATGTAAATATATAATTAGTGTTATTAAAATATTTAGACTTTGAACTTGACACAGTTTCCTTTTTTCTTTTTAACGTTTTTTTCTCATAAATATGAGTTTCATACCCAAATGAGTGTGTGGACAGATGTAAATACATTTGGATTGTTCTATCTACTTATACATCTAACTGTCTCGCTATTTATCTATCTCCACATCAAATTGCAATCAACCAAACCTTACCAAAGGATGTCAGTATAGCTCCACAAAGTAATTAACATCTTTGCATTTTTCCGGCTACAGGTGAGATTCCTTTTAAAGTGCCATCCATAAATAAATTATATACACATATACATACATATATGCACATAAATACATATATGTCTATTATAGTTTTAAAGCTAGAGGAGAAATTACGAAGATCATTTTGGCCTGTTATTATTATTATTATTTTAGCAGATAATAATGCTCAGAATGTTAAATTGTCACAGGACTAACTGGAGGCGGGGTCAAAGCTGTAATGCCATACTCCTACTTCCGGTTTAGTATTGTTTCTGGTTGCCATACTGCCTCCTCTGTACCTATTTGATCATTCTAACAGTCAACAGGCCCTTTATATAATCAGCACAATGAAAAAGGAAGAAACTCAATCTGAGGGGAAAAAAAGAAGTGAGAAGGAGATTCAAAATTAGATTCCAAAAAGGTTTTAATGTATCACAGTGTTATTATATGATGAATTTTACCAATTAGTTTTATATTTGAAAACACCAAACATTTCCACTGAGCTAAACAGCTAAAAGATATTTAGAGCAGAAATGGACTTTTGAAACTCTTAATTTTACAGATGATGGCATTAAGATCAGGAAAATTCTATGGTCCCCTCTAAAGTTTGATAATAATAGAGCTAGAATTCTGAATTATCACCGTATCATTTTCCCAGTTTTTGTTATGTTTTGTATGTTTTTTTCAACAGGGTGCCTTAATTTCAGAGTCAAGTGAAAATAGATATTCAATTTTTTACCTGTGATATGTATATTTGTGTGTATTTGTGTTTGCCTGGTATATGTGCGTATTCAATATAATACTGTTATTGACATGTTAAATTAGCTATCAAGAGAAATTTATAATATTTAATTAAATGCAGCAGGTTAGGTGCACACACACACACATTGTTCTCTTATTAAATTAACTATTTCCATATGTTTGTTTAGTGCTAATTTCAAAATATATGACTATATAATGTGAAGAATTTGGGGGTTACATTTAAATGGGTTGAGAAAATAACCAAAGGCTAAGATCTGAGGTAAACTGCTATTTCATTAATTAGAATACATGTTGAAATGATGTATTCCCAAAATAACATTTTCTGAATTATATAGAAGTTTATGCTTCTCTTACGTAAGTTTTTGGTTGGTGTGTTTATTCTGCCCTGTCTAGTCATCAGAAACTCAGGTTCCTTCTGTCTTGATACTCAATGTTTTTAAGGAAATGAACTCATTTATATGATCTAAGAGAGATCACCCCACATCTACCTTCTAGAAAAAGGAATAAAAGGAACAAGAGAAAGCTGCTCCCGTCCTTTGAAAAATGTGACCCTGAACATGTACATGTCACTTTCATGATCTCGTTGGATGGAATTTAGACACTTGGTCACACATTGTTGCTAGGGAGGCTGGGGATGTGGTATTTACTCTCACTATTTGCCCAGCTAAAGTCACTGGTGCTATTAGGGAGGTGACAGAATTGGGTACAAACAGCAGGACTGTCCTATTATAGCCATGTATTATAGAGTAGTATATTTTGTATAATGTACTTTTTTGGAGAAAAGCAAATTTTTATTCTAGTTTAAAATTAGAATTATGTCATAATGCTAGTGAAAGATATCTATACAAAATAATGTTAATAATATTTTAACATTTATGAAACAATTATCAGTTATTGCATTTTTTCTTTTTTTGATCAAGTAATATAATTAATAAATAATAGGCAAAGCATCCGTGTATTCCAAAGTTCAGGGGATCTAGTTATAGATATGAGAGAATGAAGAGGAAAACATTTGAACAATAAATGAATTCAACCCATTCACATTTTTCTTAATGCTCATCTCATAAAAGAAAGACTCTATATCTGAGATCAAATGCCATCCTATCGAATATATGTCCTAGTAATTCAAATTAATATAAAGAATAAACAGAACATTGACTAAAATGTAAAACTTCTGACAATGGGTTTTGTTTTATTAAACAATATTATTTTTCATATTCTTTATTTCACAATATAAATGAGTTAACTTGGGATTCTGCAAGTTTTTCTATTTCTTTATAATTTTCCCTCCAAATCTTATGTGAAATAGTCTTGCGAATTAGATAGGGTTTTCCTGTTGTCACCAATATCAGGAAACTGGTAGCACATGGGAGGTGAAATTAATAAATGAAATGTAAAAGGGATAGTAAACTCTCAATGAAATGAATGGGTCAATATCTTGCAGAAGTGTCCTTTAATATGAGGAGAGGCCATATATCAACTACAAGCAAATAAAAGTTGATGAAAACTTTTGCAAATATATTTCTATATACAACTTTTAAAACTAAATAGGAAATTGCACAGAAAATACCTTACTGCAATCATACGGCACTAAGAAAATTTGAAAGCATTCTATTATTAATATAATAATGGGACTCTATGATGGCTGATCTCTTCATTGCAAATGTGAAAGATCCAATTTGAGTAAAATCAATTAAATGAAACAACCTTCCATTTTGTATGAAACTATTACATGCCTAGAAGTTGTCATGCTGTTGCTAAACAATAAGCTTAACTGCACAAGACGTCACTTGCTGAACAGCTATATGCTTATTTTAAAACACTAGCTTCTTAGCTACCCTTTCCTTGGTTTCTTTGAATGTTATGAAAAATAATATCAATTTCCATTTTCTGTTAGGAAGTTACTGAAACCTAGTTATCTCACTAAGTCTATGAAACAAAAGAGTGTCCACATTGCTTCACTATCCATAAATATGTTGGCAGAATAATAATTTGTCATAGTTTGTTTGACAACATTTTTGCTAAACTCCTTCTAGTCTGCCTTAAAGGACTGTACAGACTTGGAAAATTAAAAATCACATTTTCCTTACAGCTAGTGTTTGAGGTAGGAGTGGAGGGTGATTCATATTCAGTTTTTCAGATGCCCTCATCATCTTTAATTAGAAACAGAGTTAAATAAGCAGAAAGGCAAGATGCAGGGTATTTATTTCACTACCATAGTAGCTGAGGAAGCATGGTTTTGCAGTTACCATAATCTGGGGGCAGTATTGGGAGCTTTTTTTTTTTTTTTTTTTTGTGGGGGACAGAGTCTAGTTCTGTCACCCAGATTGGAGTGCAGTGGCATGATCTCAGCTCACTGCAACCTCTGCCTCCTGGGTTCAAGTGATTCTCCGCCTCAGCCTCCTGAGTAGCTGGGATTACAGGTGCCTGCCACCGTGCCCAGCTAATTCTTGTATTTTTAATAGAGACAGGGTTTCACTGTGTTGGCCAGGGTGGTCTCAGACTCCTGACCTCATGATCCGCCTGCCTGGGCCTCCCAAAGTGCTGGGATTACAGATGTGAGCCTCCACGCCCCGGCCTGGGAGCTTTTTGAACCAGGACAATGAATGTGTGATCCTGGGAGCTAGAAGTACTTTGATCTTCACCTAGTCCCTCTCTTTCCACTTAGGTTGTTAACCACAAATCATTCAAAATTAAATTGTTATTATTTGTCTAAAATAGTGAGAGCGGTTTCTGTTATCTGCAACTGAACTGTTACTGATATTTTTCTACTTAATCATATCTCAACATTTCTTAAGTCCTATAACTTGAGGGTGGAAAAAGGGAGAATCAATCCTGGGAAAAAAATGAAGTGTCCAATAGTTAGCTACGTTTTAAAAAATGTAATCATTCTGACAAGCAATCAATAGTTAATTAAAGAACATATGATCTTAAATTATTTTTGTCCTCATGCCCCTTCTCTTTAGAAGTTACTATGCTCTCTGTGCTTTAGGTATAAAGGTTACCGCTTGCTTTCTTGACTTTTTTGGGAATGCAGAGAACAATATCTCAAAGTACGGTGCTTTGGTGTACTGAGCATGTTTCAATTAAAGGAAATTGAAAGGCCTTAGAAACTGCCTCAGAACCAAGGACTTCTTCACCTTCTCTTGTTTCTCCCCTTCAAGTGTTCTCTCTGGAACTTCCCTTATCTAACTGCAGGGAGCCGAAGGCCCAAAGGCCCCTGGGACATGACCAACTCAGCATTCCAATGGAAGCTGTATGATCAAACAGCAAACTGTTCATCATGAATGCAGGATGTGAGCAAACTCATGACTCCTCCTGCCAACAGAAGGTTTGCTGGAGGCCATCACTCCCTGGTGCCGAGGTTATCTACTGCGACATCTAGAAAATACAGTCTTACAAGCCTACTCTAGACTGAGCAGCTGACCCCTTCTTCCACCCCACTTCTCACTATCTCTTTTGCCTCATAAAGTTGACTCTTCTGTTTTCTTCACTTGGAGTTTAGTTCGTACTGTACTTCTGCCATTATCTCCTTATTATTCTGCTGTACAGCAGGCTGAGTCTAAAAATCTGAAAGAATCGGCAAGGTGCGGTAGCTCACACCTGTAATCCCAGCCCTTTGGGATGCTGAAGTGGGCAGATCATGAGGTCAAGAGATCAAGACCATCATGGCCAACATGGTGAAACCCCATCTCTACTAAAAATACAAAATTTAGCTGGCTGTCGTAGCATGCACCTGTAGTCCCAGCTACTCATGAGGCTGAGGCAGGAGAATCGCTTGAACCTGGGAGGTGGAGGTTGCAGTGAGCCAAGATTGTGCCACTGCACTCCAGCCTGGGGACAGAGTGAGACTCCATCTCAAAAAAAAAAAAAAAAAAAAAAGAAAGAAAGAAAGAATCTGTAGTGCCACCCACAGCTCCAGTTGAAAATAAAAAACAGGAGAGGGAGGATAAAAATTGACCTATACTGCTTTCTCCAATTGCAGAAACATCTGTACCGCCTCCTTCGGTAGCAGAAATAAAAACCCCAATACAAATAATTTTACACTCTGCTGTCATAGCTAGAGAGCCCTTAGGACTTCGCGCTTTTCCTATTTCTGTAAGGCCTGATCCAAACAATCCACAGCAGGTTAGTCATGAACACACTCCGCTAGAGTTTAAGTTGTTGAAGGAATTAAAAGCAAGTGTGGTAAATAATGGCATACAGAGCCCATTCACCTTAGGATTGCTAGAATCTGTGTTTGGTGCTATGCGTTTTTACCCTTTGATGTGAGACACTTGGCGTGAACTTTCTTGTCCGCTAGTGCATATCTGACATGGAATTTAAATTGGCAAGAAATGTGTGCAGACCAGGCTAAACAGAACCATGTTGCTGGACATGCAGACGTTACAAAGGATATGCTGTTAGGTAATGGCCCTTATTCAGACCTGGAACGTCAGATGGCACTCACAGACACTGCTCATCAGCAGTGTGCACAGGCCACTAAACGCGCCTGGGCCACAATTCCTGAAGAGGGAGTCCCAGTACAATCCTTTTAACATATCATACAACGGTCTCAGGAACCTATACGCAATTTCTTGCAAGACTACAAGAGGCAGTGAAGTGTCAGATTCCTCATATGGCGGCTGCAGAAATGCTAACCCTAACTCTAGCTTTTAAGAATGCAAATGCGGATTGTAAACATGCACTGGCACTGGTGAGGAGTACAGAAAACTTGGGAAATTTTCTCAAGAGCTTGTCAAGATGTAGGAACCAAACTTCATGGCTCTGCATTGTTAGCACAAACAATGGCTAATTTAGCAGTTGACAAATCTAAAAGGAGCCAAGGATCAAACCCTAAAATGAGAAAATGTTATAATTGTGGAAAAACTGATCATTTTATAAAGGATTGCCACCAGATCTCAGGACAGAAAGGACCTTACAATGCAGTGCCCCACCCAGCGGAAAAAAAATGCCAGGACTTTGTCCTTGCTGTAACAAAGGAAATCACTGGGCTGATCAGTGCCACTCAAAATGTCATCAAAATGGCACCCCCCTGCCGGGAAACGAGACAGGGGCCTGGACCTTGGCCTCACAAACAATGAGGGCATTCCCAGTCGAGACCTCAACCCTGTTTCAGGGATGGGTTCCCGGAGGCACATTGATTCCTTCACCCCAGGAACACCAGGAAGTGCAGGATTAGATCTACCCACCAGAGAAAGAATCGCGTTAGTTGGTGGAGACAAACCTATCAAAGTTCCTACTGGCATTTGGGGACCTTTACCAACAGAGTATATGGGATTAACTTTAGGCAAAAGCTGCCTTGCAAAGCATAACTTGCAAAGCATTACTGTAGTCCCAGGAGTGATCGACTCCAATTATGAAGGAGAAATTCAAATAGTTTTAATGTCACAAGATCTTTGGATTTTTGAACTGAGAGAATATGTTGCTCAATTATTGCTTATTCCCTGCAAATTCTGCTCTTCTCCATGAAAGGAGAAATGAGAAAATAAAGGGTTTGGGAGCACAACTACACAGGAAATCTATCTATCCCAACCCATAGCCTCTAATAGACCCATCTGTGTAGTTCAAATTAAAGGAAAGACATTTTATGGGCTTATGGATATGGGAGCTGATGTATCAGTAAGAGTTAAAGACAACTGGCCCCCATCCTGGCCATTGCAATTAACTTCTACATCTCTAGTGGAAGTAGGAACAGCTTAGAGTGTTCAACAGAGTGCTGAGATTTTACCTTGCCTTGGTCTGGATGGACAGTCATGTACTTTTCAGCCTTATGTTGCAAGTATAGCCATCAATTTATGGGATCAAGACTTACTTACAGCATGGGATAGGAGACTTACAAATGAATACTTTGATAACCCAGGATTTAAAATGTTGAAGAACATGAGATATCAGAGTGGAAAAGGTTTGGGGAAGTTTCTACATGAAATCCTAACCCAATATCAGTACTGAAAAAACAGATGGAAAAGGGCTAGAACGTCATGATTTCTGGCGGGGGTTCATTGATATTTCTTCTCTGCCCGCAGCCTTACCATTAGAATGGCTTAGTGACAAAACTGTGTGGGTGGATAAATGGCTCCTAACACAGGAGAAGCTAGATCAACTTAATCTCTTGGTAAACGAGCAGCTGAATGCAGGACATATAGAAAAGTCAGTCAGTTCCTGGAATTCTCCAGTGTTTGTTATTACAAAAAGGTCCGAAAGCAATAATGACCTCTGGTGCTTCAGCTCAAGGCTCAGAGCTAATTGCAGTCATTCAGGTTTTACAGCTCACAGCTTCAGACCTTATCAACATAGTCTGTGATTCAGCTTATGCTGTAAATGTAGCCAGTCACATAGAAAGTGCTACAGTTAAAAGTACACCGGACCCAGGACTGCTTAATATGTTTCACTTATTCTCATATGCTTCATGCTGCATGCCAAACAGGTGAGAGAGCTGGTCATATACAGAGACATTGTCAGTCATCATTTGCTCATATGGGGATACCTAAACAATTAAAAACTGACAAAGGACCCACTTATACTAGTCATACTTTTCAAAATTTCTTACAGCTTTGGACTATAACCCGTAAAACAGGAATTCCTTATAATCCTAGAGGAAAAAGCATTATAGAGTGGGCACATCAAGCATTACAATGCATGTCAAAAAAACAAAAAGGGGGTATAGGAGGACAACTACCACCTCAATCAAAACTACATTTAGCTTTATTTACTGTAAATTTTCTGACTCCTGGTATGGATGGTAAGACTCCAGGAGAAAGATGTTGGCAAGTATTAGAGGAAAAGAGGAAAGTTTACCCGAAAGTGTTATGGAAATCCCCAGAAGAAGGACAATGGAAAGTTCTGGTAGATTTACTGATGTGGAGACAAGGGTATGCTTGTGTTTTCACAGGAGATGGACAAGTCATGTAGGTGCCCTCAGGATGTGTGCTACCATGGAGTGGGAGACTGGAGGAACCCAGCGTGGCCAGCCACGGGCCTAGTCCCTCTGGTATGAGCCATGAGTCAGCTGAGCCTGAGTGCAAAGACAGAGAGAAGGCCTACCAGAGTCACAACACAGTTCTACTGTTACATTTGTGAAGAATATCACCACTCAGTTTACAGTTTGTGTTTTTAATCCTTATGTCTTTTTGGCAGCTAAGAAGGACCAGCTCCAGGTAAACAACACTCAACTGACCTGCAGATCTTGCCAGTTATATCACTGCATTAATCATAGCACATTGCAAAAACATAATATCTCTGCTTTGATGATTTTAGGTCACATCCCTGGGCTATGGTTTCCTGTTAATCTGTCCAGAGACTTGGGCTGCCACACCTGCTTTGCATTTTGTGAAACTTCTAACTCAGCTTACTCATTGTGTCTGTAGAGCCTTAGACATAATTTTTGCTCTTGTTTCCTTGGTCACACTAATAACTTCTGTTGTGATATCTTCTGTAGCTTTGCATAGTTCTGTTCAAACAGCTCAGTACTTGGATAACTGGACACATACAGCTAACCAAGCATGGTTACTTCACAATAAAATTAACACTGACTTACAAACTGAAGTGACAATGTTAAAATCCCTGGTTCTACGGTTAGGGGAACAAGTACAAAGCTTGCAATTGCAGCTGCAATTGCATTGTCATTTTAATCACATCAATATTTGTGTAACCAACTTAGAATATAACCAAAGTGAGTATCCGTGGGACTCTGTGAAAGCCCATTTGTAGGGAGCTTCCACATCCAACATCACCTTTGATATTGGTGAATTATAAAACAAAATTCTTGATTTAAATAGGCAAACTCAAGTACTTCAGCCTTCTTTAGAAGACTGGACCGAATTCCAGCAAGGCCCGGAGAGCCTCAACCTCTAGACCTATCTAAGGCACCACATTAACATCTTATATGTAGTTCTTGGAATAATGTTTTGTGTCTCTGTCTTCTGTTTATAGTCTGTAAAATTGGATGGACCACCAATCAGAGAATGAGAGCTGCCCAGCCTGGCCTTACATTCTTTCAATTAATTCATAAGCAGAAAGGGGGATATGCAGGGAGCCGAAGGCCCTTGGGATGTGACCAACTCATCATTCCACTGAAGGCTATATGATCAAACATCAAACTGTTTATCGTGAAGGCAGGAATTGAGCAAACTCACGACCGCTCCTGCTGACAGAAGGTTTGCTGGAGGCCATCACTCCCTGGTGCCGAGGTTATTTACTGAGATGTCTAGAGAATACAGTCTTGCAAGCCTACTCTGGATGGAGCAGCTGACCCCTTCTTCCACTCCTCTTCTCGCTATCTCTTTTTTTTTCTTTTTTTTAAATTTATACTTTAAGTTCTAGGGTACATGTGCACAACGTGCAGGTTTGTTACATAGGTATACATGTGCCGTGTTGGTTTGCTGCACCCATTAACTCATCATTTACATTAGGTATTTATCCTAATGCTATCCCTTCCCCATCCCCCATCCCACCCCACCACAGGCCCAGGTGTGTGATGTTCCCTGCCCTGTGTCCAAGTGTTCTCATTGTTCAATTCCCATCTATGAGTGAGAACATGTGGTGTTTGTTTTTCTATCCTTGTGATAGTTTGCTCAGAATGATGGTTTCCAGTTTCATCCGTGTTGCTACAAAGGACATGAACTCATCCTTTTTTATGGCTGCATAGTATTCCATGGTGTATATATGCCATATTTTCTTAATGCAGTCTATTATTGATGTACATTTGGGTTGGTTCCAAGTCTTTGCTATTGTGAATAGTGCTGCAATAAACATATGTGTGCATACGTTTTTATAGTAGAATGATTTATAATCCTTTGGGTATACACCCAGTTATGGGATCCCTGGGTCAAATGGTATTTCTATTTCTAGATCCTTGAGGAATCTCCACACTGTCTTCCACAATGTTTGAACTAGTTTACACTCCCACCAACAGTGTAAAAGCATTCCTATTTCTCCACATCCTCTGCAACACCTGTTGTTTCCTGATTTTTTAATAATCACCATTCTAACTGGTGCAAGATGGTATCTCATCTTGGTTTTGATTTGCATTTCTCTGATGGCCAGTGATGAGCATTTTTGCATGTGTCTGTTGGCTGCATAAATGTCTTCTTTTTAGAAGTGTCTATTCATATCCTTTGCCCACTTTTTGATGGGGTTGTTTGACTTTTTCTTGTAAATTTGTTTAAGTTCTTTGTAGATTCTGGATATTAGCCCTTTGTCAGATGGGTAGATTGCAAAAATTTTCTTCCATTCTGTAAGTTGCCTGTTCACTCTGATGGTAGCTTCTTTTGCTGTGCAGAAGCTCTTTAGTTTAATTAGATCCCATTTGTCAATTTTGGCTTTTGTTGCCATTGCTTTTGGTGTTTTAGTCATGAAGTCCTTGCCCATGCCTATGTCCTGAATGGTATCACCTAGGTTTTCTTCTAGGGTTTTATGGTTTTAGGTCTAATGTTTAAGTCTTTAATCCATCTTGAATTAATTTTTGTATAAGGTGTAAGGAAGGGATCCAGTTTCAGCTTTCTGCAGCCAGTTTTCCCAGCACCATTTATTCAATAGAGAATCCTTTCCCCATTTCTTGTTTTTGTCAGGTTTGTCAAAGATCAGATGGTTGTAGATGTGTGGTGTTATTTCTGAGTCCTCTGTTCTGTTCCATTGGTCTATATCTCTGTTTTGGTAAAATCACCATGATGTTTTGGTTACCGTAGCCTTGTAGTATAGTTTGAAGTCAGGTAGCATGATGCATCTAGCTTTGTTCTTTTTGTTTAAGATTGTCTTGGCAATGTGGGCTCTTTTTTGGTTCCATATGAACTTTAAAGTAGTTTTTTCCAATTCTGTGAAGAAAGTCATTGGTAGATTGATGGGGATGGCATTGAATCTACAAATTACCTTGGGCAGTATGGCTATTTTCACGATATTGATTCTTCCTATCCATGAACATGGAATGGTCTTCCATTTGTTTCTGTGCTCTTTTATTTTGTTGAGCAGTGGTCTGTAGTTCTCCTTGAAGAGGTCCTTCACATCACTTGTAAGTTGGATTCCTAGATATTTTATTCTCTTTGTAGCAATTGTGAATGGGTGTTCACTCATGACTTGGCTCTCTGTCTGTCTGTTATTGGTGTATAAGAATGCTTGTGATTTTTGCACATTGATTTTGTATCCTGAGACTTTGCTGAAGTTGCTTATCCGCTTAAGGAGATTTAGGGCTGAGACGATGGGGTTTCCTAAATGTACATACATGTCATCTGCAAATGGACAATTTGAATTCATCTTTTCCTGATTGAATACCCTTTATTTTTTTCTCTTCCTGATTGCCCTGGCCAGAACTTCCAACAGTATGTTGAAGAGGAGTGGTGAGAGAGGGCATCCCTGTCTTGTGCCAGTTTTCAAAGGGAATGCTTCCAGTTTTTTCCCATTCAGTATGATATTGGCTGTGGGTTTGTCATAAATATCTCTCCTTACTTTGAGATACCTTCCATCAATATCTAGTTTACTGAGAGTTTTTAGCATGAAGGGCTGTTGAATTTTGTTGAAGGCCTTTTCTGCATCTATTGAGATACTCATGTGGTTTTTGTCTTTGGTTCTGTTTATGTGATGGATTATGTTTATTGATTTTCATATGTTGAACCAGTCTTGCATCCCAGGGATGAAGCCAACTTGATCGTGGTGATAAGCTTTTTGATGTGCTGCTGGATTCAGTTTGCCAGTATTTTACTGAGGATTTGCCATCGATGTTCATCAGGGCTACTGGTCTAAAATTCTCTTTTTTTGTTGTGTCTCTGCCAGACTTTGGTATCAGTATGATGCCAGCCTCATAAAATGAGTTAGGGAGGATTCCTTCTTTTTCTTTTGATTGGAATAATTTCAGAAGGAATGGTACCAACTCCTCATTGTACCTCTGTTAGAATTCGGCTGTGAATCCATCTTGTCCTGGACTTTTTTGGTTGGTAGGCTATTAATTATTGCCTCAATTTCAGAGCCTGTTATTGGTCTATTCAGGGATTCAACTTCTTCCTGATTTAGTATTGGGAGAGTATATGTGCCCAGGAATTTATCCATCTCTTCTAGATTTTTTGTTTATTTGCCTAGAGGTGTTTGTAGTATTCTCTGATGGTAGTTTGTATTTCTTTGGGATCTGTGGTGATATCCTCTTTATCATTTTTTATTGCGTCTATTTGGTTCTTCTCTTTTTTCTTTATTAGTCTTGCTAGCAGTCTATCAATTTTGTTGAGCTTTTCAAAAAACCACATCCTGGATTCATAGATTTTTTTAAGGGTTTTTTTCTGACTCTGTCTCCTTCAGTTCTACTCTGATCTTAGTTGTTTCTTGCCTTCTGCTAGCTTTTGAATTTGTTTGCTCTTGCTTCTCTAGTTCTTTTAATTGTGTTGTTAGCGTGTCGATTTTAGATCTTTTCTGCTTTCTCTTGTGGGCATTTATTGCTGCAAATTTGCCTATACACACTGCTTTATATGTTTCCCAGAGATTCTGGTACATTGTGTCTTTGTTCTCATTGGTTTCAAAGAACATCTTCATTTCTGCCTTCATTTTGCTATTTATCCAGTAGTCATTCAGGAGCAGGTTGTTCAGTTTCCATGTAGTTGTGTGGTTTTGAGTTGGTTTTTAATCCTGAGTTCTATTTTGATTGCACTATGGTCTGAGAGACAATTTGTTGTGATTTCTGTTTTTTTACATTTGATTTGCTGAGGAGTGCTTTACTTGCAACTATGTGGTCAATTTTGGATTAAGTGTGATGTGGTGCTGAGAAGAATGTATAGTCTGTTGATTTGGGGTGGAGAGTTCTGTAGAGGTCTGTTAGGTCTGCTTGGTGCTGAGCTGAGTTCAAGTCCTGGATATCCTTGTTAGGCTTCTGTCTTATTCATCTGTCTAATATTGAGAGTGGGGTGTTAAAGTCTCCCATTATTATTGTGTGGAAGTCTAAGTGTCTTTTTAGGTCTCTAAGGATGGGGTTTATGAATCTGGGTGCTCCTGTATTGGATGCATATATATTTACGATAGTTAGCTCTTCTTGTTGAATGGATCTCTTTACCATGAGGTTATGGCCTTCTTTGTCTCTTTTGATCTTCGTTGGTTTAAAGTCTGTTTTATCAGAGCCTAGGATTGCAACCCCTGCTTTTTTTTTTGCTTTCCATTTGCTTGGCAGATCTTCCTCCATCCCTTTATTTTGAGCCTATGTGTGTCTCTGCATGTGAAATGGGTCTTCTGAATACAGCACGCTGATGGGTCTTGACTCTTTATCCAATTTGCCAGTCTGTGTCTTTTAATTGGGGCCTTTAACCCATTTACATTTAAGGTTAATATTGTTATGTGTGAATTTGATCCTGTCATTATGATTTTAGGTGGTTATTTTGCCCAGTAGTTGACGCAGTTTCTTCCTAACATCAATGGTCTTTACAATTTGGCACGTTTTTGCAGTGGCTGGTACTGGTTTTTCCTTTCTACGTTTAGTACTTCCTTCAGGAGCTCTTGTAAGGCAGGCCTGGTGTTGACAAAATCTCTCAGTATTTGCTTGTCTATAAAGGATTTTATTTCTCCTTCACTTATGAAGCTTAGTTTGGCTGGATATAAAATTCTGAGTTGAACATTCTTTTCTTTAAGAATGTTGAATATTGGCCCCCACACTCTTCTGGCTTCTGGGTTTCTGAAGAGAGATCCGCTGTTAGTCTGGTGGTCTTCCCTTTGTGGGTAACTCAACCTTTCTCTCTGGCTGCCCTTAACATTTTTTCCTTTATCTCAACCTTTGTGAATTTGATGATTATATGTCTTGGGGTTGCTCTTCTCGAGGAGAATCTTTGTGCTTTGCTCTGTATTTCCTCAATTTGAATGTTGGCCTGCCTTGCTAGGTTGCAGAAGTTCTCCTGGATAATATCCTGAAGAGTGTTTTCCAACTTGGTTCCATTCTCCCCATCACTTTCAGGTACACCAGTCAAATGTAGATTTGTTCTTTTCACATAGTCCCATATTTCCTGGAGGCTTTGTTCATTTCTTTTTATTATTTTTACTCTAAACTTCTCTTCTCACTTCACTTCATTAATTTGATCTTCAATCACTGATACCCTTTCTTCCACTTGATCAAATCAGCTACTGAAGCTTGTGCATGTGTCACTTAGTTCTCATGCCATGGCTTTCAGCTCCATCAGGTCATTTAAGATCTTCTCTACACTGTTTATTCTACTTAGCCATTCATCTAATCTTTTTTTTAAGGGTTTTAGCTTTCTTGCAGTGGGTTTGAACATCCTTCTTTAGCTCAGAGAAGTGTGTTATTACCAACTTTCTGAAGCCTACTTCTGTCAACTCATTATTCTCTATCCAGCTTTGTTTCTTTGCAGGCAAGGAGCTGCGATCCTTTGGAGGAGAAGGGGTGCTCTTGTTTTTACAATTTTCAACTTTTCTTCTCTGGTTTCTCCCCATCTTTGTGTTTTTATCTACCTTTGGTCTTTGATGATGGTGACCTACAGATGGGGTTTTGGTGTGGATGTCCTTTTTGTTGATGTTGATGCTATTCCTTTCTGTTTGTTCATTTTCCTTCTAACAGTCAGGTCCCTCAGCTGCAGGTCTGTTGAAGTTTGTTGGAGGTCCACTCCAGACACTGTTTGCCTGGGTATCACCAGCAGATGCTGCAGAACAGCAAATATTGCAGAACAGCAAATATTGCTGCCTGATCCTTCCTCTGAAAGCTTCATTTCAGAGGAGCACCTGGCTGTGTGAGGTGTCAGTCAGCCCCTACTGGGAGGTGTCTCCAAGTTAGGCTACACAGGGTTCAGGGATCCACTTGAGGAGGCAGTCTGTCCATTCTCAGATCTCAAACACCATGCTGGGAGAACCACTGCTCTCTTCAGAGCTGTCAGTCAGGGACGTTTAAGTCTGCAAAAGTTTCTGCTGCCTTTTGTTCAGCTATGCCCTGCCCCCAGAGGTGGAGTCTACAGTGGCAGGCAGGCCTCCTTAAGCTGCGGTGGGCTCCACTCAGTTCCAGCTTCCCAGCTGCTTTGTTTACCTACTCAAGCCTCAGCAATGGCAGACACCCCTCCCCCAGCCAGGCTTGCCACCTCGCAGTTCCATCTGGGACTAGCAGTGAGCAAGGCTCCATGGGAGTGGGACCCACTGAGCCAGGCACGGGATATAATCCCCTGGTGTGCCATTTGCTAAGACCATTGGGAAAGCTCAGTGTTTAGGTAGCAGTGTCTTGATTTTCCCAGTACAGTCTGTCTTTTCCCTTGGCTAGGAAAGGGAAATCCTCTGGCCCCTTGCACTTCTCTGGTGAGGCGATGCCCCACCCTGCTTTGGCTCGCCCTCCATGGGCTGTACCCACTGTCTGACAAGTCCCAGTGAGATGAATCAGGTATCTCAGTTGGAAATGCAGAAATCGCCCATCTTCTGCATCAATCACGCTGGGAGCTGCAGACCGAAGCTGTTCCTATTTGGCCATCTTGGAACGGCCTTACTTTATCTTTTGCCTATTAATATGGAGGGCTGTGTAAAGCTCAGGGCCCTTGTCCACTAGAGGCAAGATGCACCCTGTCCCCTTTTTCCAAGTATACTTTTTTGCCTCTTGTCTTTTATTCCCATGTTCACCCCCCTTTGTTCAGTCCCACTAGGTCTGTGCGGGTTACATAATGGCACCCCAAACAGCGACAGAATCGGGTGCTCTACATCTAACTGAGGAAAGCTTCTTCCATAAGAAATGCAATTGTCTTAAGATCCCATCCCTGGAAATCTCATCAAATAACCAATAAAGATTAATCACCCCACCAGAGAAGAGAAAAGACTAAAAGTTGTCACTGTGCCCAGGCAGACTTTTCATCTGTTCTTCCAAGAGTTGCTCAGAAAGATTACCTGGGACACTTCTTCTGTGTAAAGTTCAACCTTTGATAACCGTGAAGTTCTGCCTCTTGCTTTTTCACTACTTCTCCCAGAACTCAGAGGAGCTTTGTCCCAGTCCATTGTCTGTTCTTTGGGCTCATTCATTTCCCTTGAAAGTCATTTCCTACCCCTCACAAATGCCTTCATCTCCCATTTCCTTCTCCTTTATGCCATTTAAGCCTCAACCATCTGGCTCTTCATTGAGCCTCATATGTTATATGGCTCCTGTGCTTATATAAGTTAATAAATTTTTATGTCTTTCTCCTGTTAATCTGTCCATTGCCAGTTCATTGCAGCAGATTCAAACCTTCAGAGGGGGAAGAAAAATTATGTTTACCCCTATACTTTCTTAGATAAAACCTGAATCACACTGCTTGGTCTTTTTCCTATTTTTAATGTTAAAAAGTTTAATTACATATGAAAAGATTTACAGTGAATTAAATGCTATTTTCATAGGAAAAGTGACAAAAAGTAGAGTGAATAATTCTTACATTGATTGTAAATTAAATCCTTACTCAAACTGACTACTTCAATCCATACCTAAATAGGGTCAGTGGCCTAGTTTAAATTTTGAAACATTAGTGAAGTGAAAATAATCAGGGATCAATTGTACATTGTTTGGTTGTGATATAACTTTATGCCTGAGGAAGTGAATTTAAAAAAAATCTTTGATATTAAAAAAGTGACAAATCATAATCTAGTGTATTTGTAATTGTTTAGTGAACATAGATATAATCTTTTATTTTTATACTTTATTTAGGCTGTAATTTTAATGCAGAAACTAGGCTTTGGTGCTAAAACTAGTGTTTTAATCAATATTCCCATTCTGAAAAGCCATTCTAAGAATTCTTAGATGCTTCTTAATAAAAGGCAATATTTTAAAATAAATAAATATGTATTATAAAACACCAGACAAACCACAACTATAATTTTTATTTCTTCTCTCCTAAAATATTTCATTACTTTTATGCTTTTTCTTCTCTTATCATTTGTCAAGGACTATTAATTGTGTGAGATTATTACTTACATGTAAGTCAACAAATCACCTTGCCCATTTCATGGATGCTGACAGAAGATATGAGACTTCTGAGTAAGAGACAAAGGGCACAGGAAGCAGCATGACTATCATATTTGTGGCATTTTCTTTTCCCCCAATATCCCATAGGGGCCATACCTGAGATGAACTCAAGTAGATATTGCACATAGAATGGGTTTGCATATTAGCTGAGGGACCACAGTGAGGGAAACGCAGCATTTTATTATAATGGTTTGTGAACAATACTGTATGAATTTTGTTCCCAATGAAGTCCTTGTCTTTATTTTATTATGCTGTCAACTTAAAAAGAAAGATTCCAGAGGAAATGATCTTTAAATATGTTTGGTTTATTCAGGATTAAGTTATAAGGATAATAATCCAGAATGCATGAAACAGCAAGCCCTCAGTGCATTTAGTGAGGGTGAAAGAAGGATGAGGGGAGCTTTTTAATAAAAGAGATTCATGTAAGCTGCTTAGAAACAGAGTTCATTGGTTCTAGAGGTTCAAACCCAGAGATGTCACTTCATATATTAAAATGCTGTTTGCTACTGGACAAGTCTCCTTCCCAGAACATCTTATCTGAATTACTGCAGTCCCTGTCTAGTGATAACCCTAGCAAAGCAGGAGATGCATGAAGGGTTTCTTGTGGGGTTTTTTGGATTGTTTGTTTGTTTGTTTGTTTTGAAAGTCCTTGTAAACAGTTTTTTTTTTTTTAACTTTTAAGTTCAGTGGTACAAGTGCAGGTTTGTTGCTAGGTAAATTTGTGTCATGGGGGTTTGTTGTACAGATTATTTCATCATCCCTGTATTAAACCTAGTATCCATTAGTTGTTTTTGCTGATCCTTTCCTTCCTCCTTCCCTCTGCCTCCAAAAGGCCCCAGTGTGTATTGTTCCTCTCTTATGTGCCCATGTGTTCTCATCATTTAGCTCCCACTTATAGGTGAAAACATATAATATTTGGTTTTCTGTTCCTGTGTTAGTTTGCTAAGGATAATGGCCTCCAGCTCCATCCATATCCCTGCAAAGGACATGATCTCATTCTTTTTGTGGCTGTATAGTATTCCACAGTGTACATGTACTATATATTCTCAAACATGTAGGCATACCCCTCCTTTCCTTTGGGCCCTACTGTCTCTATTTTGTCTGGGTCTGACAAAAGAGATTTCATCTTGGTATATGAAACATTCACTGTACAATATGCAAGCTTTTTATCTGTCTGATGGTGACACTATATCATCCAAGACTATTCTTATGTCAACGTCCTTAAGACAGTTCAGGAAAAAAAGGATGTAGTACAGAAACATAGGGAAAATTGTCTCACAGGATCCTACCTCATTTTATGCAATGCAGGTTCTAGGTTCCTTATTAGAAAGTGTATCTCCTTCTTGTCTTCTGACTGTATGTCATCCACCTAGACCATGAAGGGTTTATATTTGACCATTCCTCCTGCCAGAAATTGATCCTGACATGGGCATAACATTAAAAAGCCATTAATTCTCTCAACATACCACAACCACATCGGCCACTACAGCAATGTATGGCTGGACAGGCTATGGGTTCCATAAGGCAATGGGAGGCCAACGGTGAGAATATTAGATAAGAAATTCAGATTTCAAAGTATCCATTCAATCAGACTATCAAATACACTAGGAAGTATGTTTAATAAAACCAATATAATCATTCTCATGATATTTAATTCTCACTTCACTTTGACTCCGTATAAAGGTACCATGTAGATTCATTTCTTTTCCATTTCTTTTTATAATCTTACATCAACTAAAACCCAATTATGAAATTATGATTTTTGTCCCCTACACAGTAATCTTTTCTCTTTAAGCTACTTAATTCATTGTTCTTCCAATGTTATGATTTAAATGGTGGGAAAGAGTGTGAGATGAAATTTTATTTTTCAAAGGTCTATTCTTTAATCTCTTCTCACCCTTCCTAACCTTTCCTCTCTCCTTTTCCCCTGTCTAAATGTCTGTAACAACCTCTTTACTCTTCACTCGGAGCTCGGGCAGAGATATCCCACCAAGAATATGCAAGCTCAGTGGAACGTCACTCCTCTTCCCGCTCTAGACAGTGAATCTTCGACTTCGTCATTCATAATGAGTTCTTAATCTTGCCTCAATGTGTCTGCTCAGAAACTCACCTATACTCAGCATGTGGCCAGCCCAATTCTTAGGAAAATTCAAAAGAACATGAATATTCTACCTCTAGAATCAATTTTATGACCTGGAACAACAGTTCTTGAAATGTAGCTCAGGGAAAAAAGCATTAGCCTCACCTGGAAGTTGGAATCACTGTCACAGTTTCTGATTTAGTAGGTCTGAGACTTTTCATTCATACTGTGATCAGCATTCTGTGTTTTCAAAAGTCTCAGGATGATTCTGGGAACAAAACTTTGAGAACTCTTGCCCTACAACAATTGCTTTAGTCTAGAAAAGAAAGCACCTCTGAATTAAAACTCACGGTTCATATATGAGAGATTTGTTTATGCAATCACTTATTTTTACACATATATATCATATGCAGAATCACTGCAAAATATTATGCTATTTATGAGATTGTGGAGGACAGCTATAAACATGATCTTGGCTAAATGAGGATTTAACCGTGTGATGAGAGAGAGACAAATGAAGACAAGTGATACACAAAAGTAAATGAAAGGGAAGAAAGGAAGGAATTTTGCCGTGTGTGATGAATATAGATACAGTTACTCTAGAGGTTTCAAAATAGAGTATTACAACTCTCATGAATGTCAGCTTTGGTTTTCATTTCAGCAGGCAGCATCCTAGGGGAAGGACAGCAGTGAAAACTCCTGGGTTGTGATGTTCCATCCTAGCAGTATGTTGATAATACAGAGTCACACAGGAGTTTCCAAGAGAACAGACCAGAAGAAGGAGGGGCTCTTTACTCCTTTCTAATAATCTCCAATTGATGATGGTAGCTTGCTTTGCATACAAATGTCTGCCCTTTCCCCAGTCCCTCTTGTAACAGTGTCTCCCCTGTGTAATCCTTAGTGTGACATCACAGAAGAAAAAGAAGAGGGAATTAAGACAAGGAGAGGAAACAGAAGAAGGAAAAGAAGTTGTATAAAGTCAGATTCTAAAACTAAAGGAAACCAGAAATGTCTTCTTCTTTATTGACAGGGTTAGCTTTAGAAATGTGCATCTTGTGTAGTTGCATAGGGCCTCATGCTCCCAAAGGCCCCTTCTTGGTTTAATGCACTGAGATTGCATCCCAGAATTTCCTAAGATTTTTAACAAAGGGCTCCACGTTTTCATTTTGCATTGGGACACACCATTTTGTAGCCTATCTGCTTATTCACTGGCTGATAATGCCAATGCAGTAGGATGGCTCCATGGACTAAAAAGGTCCTTCACAGGTGAATGTTTGCACAGTAATCAATGTTGACATTTAACAGACAAACAACACTGATAAATCCGTTTGTCATTAGTAAACAAGGACAATAAAGTGTACCTGACTCCTATTAAGCTGGGCCTGCCTCTGTGCATCATTTGATCTCTACTGTCAAGGCAGTGGCCTAAGGTTTCTATGAAATCAGCAGGTAAAATTTTGTTCTTTTGTGTATTCAGCTATTTATTCTCCAGCTATTTATTGAATAGCTACACTTTGCCAGATATTCTGCTTAGCACTGGGGATATAATGGAAATCAGTACCTCATTCAGTTCTCACCCTCACAAAGTTCACACTCTAGCAGAAGAAAAGAATCATTTAATCATATAAATGATTATATAATTGTACATCGTTATATGTGCCGTAAAGGAAGGCACTTGATTCTTTTTGCAGCTTATGAAGGTCTTGACCTAAATGGGAACAACATAGAAAGGGAGGGGCTGAAAAGAGGGTCAGAGAAGTTTCCTTGATAAAATGAGGCTTAGGGTAAAACAGGAAACACAAGTAGAATGCCATTTGCCCCACTGGCTTTTAGAAGAAATCATTTTGTGTATTGCCTGGTAACACTTGAATCCTACCCTCCTAACACCTAATTGGCCAAGAGATTTCACTGGTGCAAATATCTGTAACCACTACATGGTAGATAACCAAATTATCAGGCATATCATGCAAATATATACTCTTCTAGTTGCCCTAAAAGATCTTACTCATCCTGTAATACATTAGAAAAGAGCATAACAGACCCCGATTATTACAATGCACCGAAGGTTATATCTATGAAGACCCTGTGAAAGTACTTTAATCTTTGTCAGCTTTTTGTCCAATTTTTTGCACTAGCAAAATGAAATAACAAAACAACTATTGAACTATATATTTTTATCCTTTGGTATCAAACCATCTTTCAGGAAAACCATGGGGGAAAAATCTGTGTTTAAACAGTTCATTTATACAAGGGATTATGCCATTTTCTTTAATTTTTGTTCTTTTTTAATACCATGGTCTCTGAATAAAAATACTCTTCAGCTGAAAAGTCACCAAGATTAATCAAGTATTTAAATTTTTTAAACATAATTTGATTTAGCTCACAGTTAAACTGAGACACAAAATAAATATTCTCATTTACAAGAGTTTTATTTTTAGATAAAAATTTATCTTAAATAAATTTTATTACTTAATTGATGCAGTAACTATTCAACTCAATACAAGATTTCAAGCTAAGTATAGTTGCTTAACATTTTTCATTTCTTATCCTGACTCAATTAAAACAAATGAATTAAAAGTCTTTACAAAAAATACACAATCAAAAGCAAAATTTGGGTGATTTGTCAAAATAATTAGCAATTCAAATGCTGCCTTGTATAAAATACTATATTAAAAATTAAGAGCAAAATAAATCAAATCATAAGGATCACTTGTGAAAGTCCTGAGCTGGTTTCTGTAAAAATATTGTTCCAAAGGTAGCATTTTTTAAAGTGTGCATTTTATCAATTTTATTTTTTTAGTTGTCATCATTGTAGTATCGTAAAATTTTCTTTCTCCAAACTAAAAAGAAAATGACCAATATTTAAGAAAAGCAAGAGAACAGCATCATTTAACAAAATGAGTAAGTGATAAACATAGAATTCCAAACAGAGGGATAAATTTAAGATGCAAACCTATCAGTGACTTTTAATGTTAATGCTCATAACCATAAAACGTATAAATGTGTTTGTACAGACATGATATTCAGAGCATTATAGCTATTAAAGGATGTTAAATATTATTACTATTATTACATTTTTATTTCTCAAAAAGAAAATTCCCTTCTGAGTCTCCACCCTGAGCTGAATTTTCCTGCTCACATCTCCTTTCCTTGGCCTTTTAGACAGATTTGCTATTTTTGAATAAGTTCATGATTATGCTGATATTAATCCATTTGGCTCCCTACATCTTACACTAGGGGTGAGAGGAAAGATTAGCAAATAGAGATGATCTGAATTCCAGAGGTAAGGTGCAGCACCCTAGAAAATAGTGGGAAAGAACTGAGTTTGAATTGGAGGCCCAGGATAGAGAGCTCTTTGAACTTGGGCTCATCACTGGAAACTTCTAGTCCTGGCTTAGCACAGGCCATTGTCACCGTAATCAGGGGCTACTTGTTTTCATAAAACTAAGATGAAGAATAAGGTAGACTATACTAAAACAGGAGACTATGATCCTCTAACCCCCTATTTGATCCTAAAGCCCCACATATATTCTTAAGTGCCTCCATGTTTGTCTCTAGAATCTATATAATCTTTTAATTAACTTTCATGTTTTTCTAAATTTTCTTCAACAAGAAAATTATACATGAATAATTGACAAATAAAGCCATTGAGAAAATAAAGAAATTAATAATGTAGCCAAACACAGATCAGAAAGCGAGAATGTTTATTGTTTCAGTAGTGTTGGTACAGCAAGATGAATGATAGGTAATATGTGGATGTATTTAAATTCCGTACAATATATCGTCACACATAAATGGCTATGTAGTGTCATGAAGGGAAGTGAATTGCAGGTAATTATTACTAGAGCTTTGAAAATCTCTATAATGATGATTACCCTTTATCCTTTGTGTTCACCTTGATGCTTATAGTCTATAGTGCAGGCAAGATTGCTTGTGCCTTTTTGAAGCTGATCAGTAGAAAAAAACACTTAGATGTTTATGTGCAATCCCTCAAAAATATAATGTTGAGCCAAAAATTAAGTAACAATCAGGTTAAACTTAAGACAATACAGAGGGAATGAATTCAGATAATTACTTGAATGAGTGTTAACACTTTTCAATTAGAAGGCATTGATGTACAATACTCTTAGTAGGAAAGTTTGCATTTCATTTGTTTAACTCAGCCCCTCTTCCCCATACATACTTTGAAATATTTGTCAAGAGCTTAATCTTAATAGCTAATTTGCTATTGTGTTTTCTTATATCTTTTTTTTAGAGATGAGGGTCTTGCTATACTGCCCAGGCTGATCTTGAACCCCTGGCCCCAAGCAGTCCTCCCACCTCAGCCTCCCAAAGTGATGGGATTACAGGTGTGAGCCACTATGCCTGGTCAGTTTTCTTTTTATATATAAAAAATGTAAATTTATTCTGGCTCTAAACTTTCAGTACAATATTTGTTTTTTTTTTCTTTACTTAACCTATCCTTCCTTGTGTGAATGTGGAAGATGTGGTTTGCAGACAGATTGCTATACTAAGAAACATATGACATAAATTATTTTACTACACCTGTTTTAATTCTGCTCTTATATTTAATCAAAATCACAAATATTTTGAGTACTATTTACTGTTTACAATATTGAATCTACTATCCCTCGTCACAAATATGTTTTAGTTATTAAATACACCTGACATTTCTTCAGTGTGCAAATATTTCTTTAATACCTCCTAGATCTCAAGCATTATTATAGGCCTTGCGTATGCATCAGTAAACACAACATACAAAGACTCTGTTCTTGAGAAAATTGCCTTTGACTAAGGAGAGACAGACAGTAAGCAAAGAAGCATATAATACAACAGATGGTGATATGAGCTATAGGTAAAAATGAAGCAGGGGAAGGTAGGCAGAATAATGGCCCCCAAAGATATCCACATCCTAATCTCTGAAACCTGTGAATATAGTAACATACATAGCAAAAGTGATGTTGCAGATTTAAGTTAAAAATCTTGACCGGGTGCACTGGCTCACGCTTGTAATCTCAGCACTTTGGGAGGCAGAGGTGGGAAGATCACGAGGTCAGGAGTTCGAGACCAGCCTGGCCAATATGGTGAAATCCCGTCTCTACCAAAAAATACAGAAATTGGTCTGGTGTGGTGGCACGTGACTGTAGTCCCAGCTACTCGGGAGGCTGAGGCAGAAGAATGGCTTGAACCCAGGAGGCAGAGGTTGCAGTGAGCTGAGATTGTGCCACTGCTCTCCAGCCTGGGCAACACAGCAGGACTCCATCTCCAAAAAAAAAAAAAAAAAAAAAAAAAAAAGGAGAGGAAAACCAACCAAACAAAAAAAAACCTTGAGATCCAGTGAGTTTTTGTTGTTGTTGTTGTCAGTTTTTTGCTTCGCATGATTCTGAATGGCCCAATATAATCACAGAAGTCTTTAAAGCAAAGAACGTTTCTCAGCTCAGAAAATAAAGACAGAAGAGAACCAGAGTGACAATAGCATAAGAAGGACTTTCAGCACATTGCAGCTGGCTTTTCATATGGAGGAGTCAAGAACTGTGGCCAGTCTCTAAAAGCTGCAAAATACAAGAGAACACATTCTCAGAGTCCCCAGACAGGAATGCAGTCTTTGCTGATACTTGATTTTAGCCCTGTGAACCACACCCCCACTCCATGTAGGACTTCTGGCCTACAGAGCGGCAGATAATAAATATGTGTTATCGAGGCCACCAAATTTGAGGTATTTTGTTACCATAGCAATAGGAAACTAATACAGGAGATCAGTAGAGACTGGTAGGTATATGCCACTTTGTGTAGCATGGTCAGGGAAGGAGTCCTTGATGAGGTGATGCTTGAGCAGAATTGAATGAAGTGACAAAGTCAGTCATCTGCATACACATGCGAAGAGCCTTATGGGCAGAGGAGGCAGCAAATAAAAATGTCCTGAGACAGAAATATGCTCAGTTGTTTGGGAAATAGCAAGGAGAACATAATGACTGAAAATCAGTAAATCAGTGACAGAGAATTAGGCAATGAGATGAGTGCCAGCATCAAGAAGCCAGACATTCTGGGGCTTGATACGTCCTGGCAGTTTATTCTGATTGAGATGGGAAGCTGTTGGAGGTCTGGGGGAGAGGAAACACACCATTTGAAAAGGATCATTTTGGTTACCCAGTGGAGATCAGACTATAGGAAAGGCAGGAGTAGGAGTGAGCAATCTGAAGATCAAACAAGAGGTTTGTTCAAATAGAAGGTGGCATCTTGGATGAGTTGATGAGAAATAGATAGACATATTTTGGAGCTAGATGTAGTAAGATTTGCTAATGGATTAGACATTAGTGTTAGAGGAAAAAAGGGGAGAATAATTGCAACTGCAAAATAGAGTTGCCCTACTGAGATCACAACAAAGGATGGAATTAATTTGGGGACAATCAAAATAATTGCAAGTGTTTCTTTCAGGACTTTAAAACATTTCTTATTTTTCCATACTGCACATATGTTGAATTTATCTGTCTTTTACCCTACCTCCAACAGTGCACATGACTATTTCATTAATTCACATACTCCACAATGCTACCTTAGAAGAGGCCATCAATATTTTCATGCTTAAATCGCCACTGCTGTGCTGTTCACTCAGAAAATTGTATCTTCAGAGTTTTCTGCCTGTCTTCCTAACCACTTTGCGAACTATACATTTTTCACTTGAGTACTTTCTAGTCAACGTTTTTTTTTGGCTAAAATATAATTTGAAAATCTACATAAGAATGGTATTTGAAGGTATATGCAAATTCATTGAGATGAGAAACTTCTGCACTTGGATTCTTCTTAGCAATGGTAGTTGGTTCCTAGGTAATGTTATGTGGGGATGAGCAATTTTGGCTTGTTAGATGGTAGGTTTTGAACATTAAGCATGACTACTATAATTTGCATTATTTAAAAATGCCAACTTTACATATTAGATATACATCATACTAGGATTGAGGCTTAAGTTTGCACATTTAATATTAAATTAAAAAGTAAGTTAGAATAAAATCAAAGATAATTTAAATCTAAAAATATTTACAGCAATTGCCACTTTGTTGAAAATTAAATCTAAATAATAAACTATCTCCCAACTATACAAAGTAGCCATACATAAATATAAAATTTTAAATTGTATATAAAATAATTAGTTTAACATAACTGAAATGTTCATGTCTCATATTTTATTACAGCAAAGTAGTATTTTTAACATTTACTGATAAAATCCCATTAAATCACCTACTGTAAAAATAATTTTAATATAATTATTTTGATTATATATTTTATGGATTATTACCAAATACCAGAAGTATTATCAAGGGTTTATGAATTCTTTATCCTTCTTTTTTTATTACTATTTTTGGTTTATAAATTCATAAAGGACAAATAATATTGTCTGGGCATTAGCTTTCTACAGGCTAATTTATGTTTTTATATGATTCATTGTGTTAATCTTAACTTTTGATATCATGAATCCATATCTAGGTAAATTTTTCTAAGCATGTCGTATGGAGAATGCCATATAGATGAAAAACAAAGAATGTTTTTTAAATGTAAAATAGTTAATAAATGTTAGTACCAGCCAAGTTATGACCTAATTACTGAATTAATAATATAATAGCAAGATATACTTACTAATTGTCTAAACATAAAAATATAATTTATTCCAGAAATATACCTCATTCTATTTCACAAAAATATGGATATTTTACAAAATTTCAATATTTTTGATAATAATAGTATCAAATTATAATCTTGCTTATGTATTGAAATTATCTAAAAATCTGATGCAGAATAGCTCCTTTTAATGTCATTTAAAAAATTAATGTGTGATATTGTCAGTAGCCAAGCAGAGGAGACTGTAGCGTTATTTGTGTTAAGATCATCATTTATCAACAAAATTTTTTCTTTTCCTAGTACATACAATTTAGAGATGTCAAGATAAAAATGTGCAGTTTTGCTTTCCAAATATTTAGTTAACATAATAATTTAATTATATATAGGTCTTATTTTTCCTCAACAAAAGAAATCAGAGAATAACTAATTTTAATTTATTCCATACATTTGTTACAAGGCATTTTAGTTATAGGTGAAATCATGTGTTTTGTAACTTAGTATTTGTGCATCACCTTAACTTAACAAAATTTTTCTGATGTATTATAACAAGCATTTGAGAAAAGACTATTCTGATATTCAACAGTGTTCTCTGATTCCTGCTTTATTTTCCTTTCATTTTCAGTCTGTGACTATGTTGTAACCTTTGCAACATACTGATTGTTAACTAACTCATTAAATCATACCTTAGGTCTGTTTGGAACCCTGAAAATAAACTTCTTGGCCAGGAGCAGTGGCTCACACCTGTAATCCCAGCACTTTGGAAGGCCGAGGTGGGCAGATCACGAGGTCAGGAGATCGAGACCATCCTGGCTAACAAAGTGAAACCCCGTCTCTACTAAAAATACAAAAAATTAGCTGGGTGTGGTGGCGGGCGCCTGTAGTCTCAGCTACTCGGGAGGCTGAGGCAGGAGAATGGCGTGAACCCGGGAGGCGGAGCTTGCAGTGAGCCAAGATCACGCCACTGCACTCCAGCCTGGGCGACAGAGTGAGACTCCATCTCAAAAAAAAAGAAAAGAAAAGAAAAAAAAAAAAAAACGAAAAGAAACTTCTCCAAAATCATTGTTTGAGAGTTGAGTAAACTGAGTCAGAAAAATATTAATCTTTGAGCCATACAAAATGGCAATTTAAGCAAAATTGGGATCCTTGTCAAACAACTGCATAGGTAGACATTCATTTATTCTTGCTCATGCTGTCACAGGATGAGAAGCACACTTAATCCCATATCTTTTGGAGTCTAAGGCATTTTCTAACTGCATGTGTTGTGTGTTGAAAGTAGAGGATTCAATTTTTGAGAACACCTTTGTATAGAGTCCTTTGAGTGATACTCATTGATATCCTTTGGAGATTCTGCAGTTTTTCCTTTATTTTTTCCTTTTTCTTTTTTTTTTTTTTTTTTTTGTGAAAGACCAAAACATACTTTAGTGATCTATTTTTACATTTGCATTTACACTCTCTTATCCCATTCACCAAATTTAAGAAAACAAATATTCCCATTTTCAGAATTACTTTCCAAGGGTTAGGTACAAATCTATGGGTGATGGATGGAATTAAGAGTGCAGTAGAAATAAACCAGTGACCTTAGCTATTTTGTTTTGATTTACTGTGACCTCACCAATTGAGAAACCAGTTTTTACGTACAATGTAGAATTATTGTGACTTTGCTGGCTGTAACTTATTTGACAAAGGTTAAGGCACATGGGCCAATGTAGCCTAGAAAGAAGCTTTCATCACAATAATTGTTCCCTAAACTAGAGTTCTAAAATGTTATTCTTTTTTGTCCAGTATATGTTTCAATTCCCAAAAGATATTTTTATCTCCTTATCTACAAAAAGCACAGTAGAACACAGAATAATAAGTCCATTAGGAGCTAAAATAATGCAGAGTTTTAGTTTAAGGTAATATACATATTTCAAAGAACAAACATACAACAACAACAAAAGCAAATGAGGACTTTAGGAGGCCAGTAGCCTTTATTTTTCATCTGTAAACTCGAAACCAGCAGAGGGTTTTTTATTTCAGTTCCTTTACTTTCATGGCTTCCCTAAGAAACCATTTATGAGCGTTCTCCTCTCTCTCCCCAAATCTAAGTTCTGGAAGGTTCTAACATATGGTACTGAATGACCTTAGGAGGTAAATGAAGGCCTTTAGGAGATGATTAGCCTAAGCTTTAAAGGCTCGGGATGTTTGCTTTTGTTTGTTTGTTTTTGTTTGTTTGTTTTGCCTATGTTTCCACTTTAAAAATCCACACGGAGTTGAGAATTAAGGAGACTTATACAAAACTTCTATTCAGCGTCATAGTCTTTTTTATTTTTTTTCTACACAGAGTCTCACTCTGTCCCCCAGGTGGAGTGCAGTGGCATGATCTTGGCTCACTGCAGGCTCTGCCTCCTAGGTTCAAGTGATTCTCCTGCTTCAGCTTCCCAAGTAGTTGGGATTACAAGCATGAGCCACCACGCCCAGCTAATATTTGTATTTTCAGTAGAGACTGGGGTTTGCCATAATGGCCAGGGTGGTCTTGAACTCCTGACCTCAAGTGATCCGCCCACCTCGGTGTCCCAAGGTGCTGGGATTACAGGCATGAGCCACCATGCCCAGCCCAGTGTCATATTCATATAGCAGAACTATATTCAAGCATAGAGTTATTACCAGACATTTTGTCTACTCAATGTTATTATCAGTATAAAAGTACTTTTGTAGTTCTGAAGTGTTAATATTAATAAAAATCTTAAAATAATTTGTTTCCAATAAAATTCCAACACAGGCAGTTTGAATAATGCTCCATATGCATGCCTTCAGGAAGAATTCCTTCTAAGATCATTTCTTCCAAATATTGTTTTAATTATAGAACATTACATGACAAAATCCAGCTATAAATTGAACACCATCTGACAATATCTTTTATTTTTTCCTCTCATTTACATTTTCATTACTGGTCAATTATAAATGTAAAACTGCCAAATAATCACTCACTCTGTCAATGACATTTTTAGGGGAATGAAAGAGAAAATATAAAATAACACAGTATGTATAAAATTTTATGCAATATAGAGCTGTGTTTTGCTGCTTTAAAAATACCAGCTTTGTTATCTGTGGCTGTATCAACAAAACTACTTAAATTTCTTTTTAAATGAAGTCAACTTGTTTTTAAAATGCTAAATAGTATTTTTGATGGCTTTTGGAAAAAAAATCCATTGATTTTTTTTTAGTCCTGAGTTAAGCAAATTTTGATTTAATATAGACACTGGATTTAGTCAGAGAATCAGGCATGGCTTCATTTAGAAAGGTAAAATGCAAATGAAATATTTATATGTGTCTTTAGTGCTTAATTGATAGTGCTTAAACTGAGATATATTTATTTCAGAGGAAATATATTAATCTCTGTATATTTGCTGAGCTAAAATGACAGAGTCCTGTATGTTTTTCACTTTTTCCCACTCATCTTGGTGACAATGCAAGTGATATAATGGTGGTTATTGGAATTTATCTTGCTGATGGGAAAACAGATAAAATATTTTGTCATATTTTACATTAGAGAATGTGTGCAGTAGTTCTTGTATTAGCATTATTGTGTTGTCATGCAGTGGCCGTGTGACGTGGTGCAGGTGACTTCAACTCTTTCCACCTCCATTTTCTCATGTGTAAAATGGAGGGAAAAATAATCCTGTTTCTTTCAGCATTACTTTCAGTAGATACTATTAACACTTAAATATTCCAATAAACTAAAAATGCATTTGAAATTTTTTTAAATTTTCTTGGAATGAACCAGGTAATCTTCCTAAATAATGCAAAACAGTGTTGCTCTCATCATGTGCTTGCTAATCTGGCCCAGATTTTCTGAAAATCAATGGATTCAATAGCATGTGGTAACACCTTTCTATTATTTTGGCTTACTTAAAAACATCATCATTTTTGGCCAGGTTTGATGGCTCATATCTGTAATTCCAGCACTTTGGGAGGCCAAGGCGGGCAGATCACCTGAGGCCAAAAGTTCAAGGCAAGGCTGGCCAACATGCTGAGACCCTATTATTACTAAACATACAAAACTTAGCCAGGTATGGTGGTGCACACCTGTAGCCCCAGCTACTCAGGAGGCTGAGGCATGATATTTCCTTGAACCGGGAGGTGGAGGTTATAGTAAACCAAGATTATGCCACTGCACTGCAGCCTGAGTGACACAGCAAGACTGTCTCAATCAAACAACAAAAAAATCATTTTTATTTCAAAAAGCCTTGAAAACAAAAACTAGCGTATTATCTTTGAAAATACACATAGATTTTTTTATTTCTGATTTTTAAAATGACTATAAATATTAGCTACCAGTAAATCAAACATAGCTTCAATCTATTGAAAATGAGTTATTATTAGTTTTAGAGTAGTTTCAGATTTGTTTCATGTTCTGAAGGACATGTAGATCTATTTGAAATGTTAAATATTCCCTTTCAATAAATTTGATTATTTAATTGAAAGATAGCCCTAAAACTTTGTTTCTTAGAGTTCTCATGTGGAAAAGGCATGAAATATATAAAATGAAATTATTTGTATTAATGAATACTATATACATATGTATTTCCTTGAAAGCTAATTTGTGTGTATACTTATTTATGTATTAATTTATGATTACATATTTATATGAGCACATATAATTTTTAAAAATAGTTTGTAGTTATTTTGCTTCCAACGAAGGAGCTAATTTGGTTGGATGATTATCATTATAAGATAACTATAAGAGAAGCTTCCCATATAATGGTTCAACTGGGATGCAAGACTAAAAAGATGAGCATTAGCTAAATAGTTCTGCCTAAAGAAAATGAAGTGGAGGTAGAGGCCCATTTAAACCTCTCTGGAGGAAGTCTCCCTAGACTGAGCTGGTCTGAAGTAGATGTCAAATGGGATTTTGGATGAGGAATGCTCTCATGTAGTAAGAGAACTCTATCCTCAGTATATTTAACAACACATTAAGTCAACATTGGTCAGTGATATAGTTTGTATGGTCACCCTCTCCAAATCTCATGTTAAAATGCGATCCCTAGTGTTGAAGGTGGGACCAGGTAGAAGGTGTTTTGGTCATGGGGGTGGATCCCTCATGAATGGCTTGGTGCCTTTCCCATGGTAATAAGTGAATTCTCACTCCACTCATTCACATGAGGGCTGGTTGTTTAAAAGAGCCTGGAACTTCTTCTTCTCTTTCTTGCTCCCTTTCTCACCATGTGACATGCCTGCTCCACCTTCACCTTATACCATGATTGTAAGCTCCCTCAGGCCTCACCAGAAGCAGATGCTAGCATCATGCTTGTACAGTCTGCAGACTGTGAGCCAAAATCAACCTCTTTTCTTTATAAACTATCCAGTTTCAGACATTTCTTTATAGCAATGCAAAATGGACTAATACAGTCAGTAATGTCATGTAGAATGGGATTTGTATTTAGAATACACTAAGATGTATGCTACAGTGTTGTTTTGAGACAGAAATAAAAGTTTTTGAGAGTAAAGACAATCATATCTGACTCTCAACATGTGAGTGTATGTGTGAGCATTTGTGTGTGTGTTTGTGGGTCTGTGTGTTCCCCATGTATTTCAAAATCAGAGAGTACATTTATAAGAACTGAAATAACTTATGAACCCTAGTCTTTTACATATACAGTCAGCATTCCATATCTGTGGGTTCTGTATCATGGATTCACCAACCCTGGGTGAAAATCATTCATAAAAATATCAGCATAGTTTCAAAAAGCAAGACTTGAATTTACTGCATGCAGAGTACTACATTGAATTTACATGAATAAAATGATGTAGGCATGTCATAGGAATACTAAGTAATCTAGAGATTATTTAAATTATAGAAGAGAATGTGTGTAGGTTATATTCAAATACTATGTTATTTTATTTAAGAGACTTGAGTATCCCAAAATTTTGGTATACATGGGAGTTCTGAAAAAAATCCCCCACAGATACTGAGACACAACTGTATGTATCAAAATTCATAATTCACAGATATATTTATTAAATTACCTTTTATCTTCTTTTTATGAACTACCTGCATTTTCTATAGCTTCTCTCATATGCACTCATTACCCTCTCAACCTACCTCTACCCAAAAACATCTCCCAAATCCTTTAGCTGAGAGTACTAATAATGTATTCTTCTTTTCTTTTTTCTTATTCATTATGTAAACTGTATATGTTTGTCTTTTCATCTTAACTTGGACCAATCCAAGTTCAAAAAAATTATCCTTGTGTCTATCTACACCAGTGATTGGCAGTTTTAGGCATACATATACCCTGAGAAAGAATCAAATAACAGTCTTGATTTTCCTTTGATCACTTCAGCAGCAAAGGAGTATATTTAACTCTAATGGAGCAGAAAAATAAGATATTCTTCAACACCACACATTGTGGCCATTTCAGCATTCAGCTTTTTGCCTGTTCATGCTTAGCAACCTGTTCATTTTTTGAGTTGTTTTTTTCTATGAAAGGCCCATTAAGTGTTAGGAAGAATAAGGCAATGGATAAAAATCTGGATCCTGCAGTCAAAATTCCAGACTGCAAATATTGGCTTTGCCATCAACTAGTTGTGGCGGTCTCTCTGCAACTCATTTTTCTTCTCTGCAAGATGGGATAAAAATAGTTCCTACTTCATAGCTAGGTTTTGATAATTAAATGACATAATTTATACACAGGAACAAAGTAGTTAATTGATATAAAAGGAAACTATGTAACTTCATTTTCACCATACACAAAACATGAAAATTACCTGTATTACAGAACCAAGGATTAAAAACTCAGCAGATGTGTAATGAGATTTAAATAATTACAATATTTAAATTATAAATTATTTAAATCCCTTATTTTCTTCTATTGTTAATAACAGCAACATTTAATTTTTTTATTTTTCAAATGTAAATTTAGGTATATATAGCCCATAGAATAATAGCAAAAGGGAAAATGACATTTTAATACATTATTTCCCACCTATACCATAGTGTCATGGGGCATGCCTCAATAACTTAACAGATGAGAATAATATTTATCGTCATCCTTCTCTTCCTCCTTAGAAAAACAGAGGAACAATGAGTTTAGAGGAAGTAAAAAAATGAAAACAAAATCTAAAAAGGCAAATAAACCCAGCCAATTTTTTCATATTCAGATACAAAATACATTTTTTCTCCTTGGGATTAAAAAAAAAAAAGTTTCTACATTTAACATCTTCAAATTAAAGCTTGTCCTAATTCTACCAATTATTCCTAACATATATTTTAGCAATTAAAAGTGCATTGATCAAAATCTAGTGTTTCTCCTTGCATTTTTTGTTTAGTTATATTCTGAATTTACATAAACCTCTGTGTTTGGTTAGAATTCATATAGTTAAATATGCACTAATTCAAAAAATGTAATTTCATTGTCCTATTACAATAATCACAAACATGTCCATTAAAAAAATCTGTTTTTTTCTTTCCATAATCATCAAGATACGGCCTACAAATTTTTCCAGATTTTTTTTCACCTAAAAAAGATCAGAAGATGGCTTCTGCGAAGAGAGAGATATGGTAAAATACGGGAGGATATGACAACTTAACTAAATCAAATGAATATTTTCAACTTCTTATCTAAATCATAAGCTGAATTTAATATGGTGTTTGTACAAATTATTTCACAGTTTTCAGATGCTGGAAAGTCAGTGTTTGGGGCGAGAATGTATAGTATATAAGGGTATTTATTATGGTAGGCTAAATAAAGCACCATCCCATTTATCTTTGATCATAATCTAAATATTGTAATTGTTTCAAGGATCCACAGTTTAAAAGGTTTGTATAATAATTATTTTTTGGAAAAAAAGATTTCGTTTTAATTTTTCCCCAAGGGAAAATTTCTATATTTTCCAATGCTAACTCTTCTGATTAGTAGAAGACAGGCATTTCGTCCAGATAGTTGAGGCAAAGCACAAAACTGATAAAGCCTGTTATCGTTTCAAATTAAATTTGAAGTTTTGGAAATTCGATTTCTCACCAGCCTACTCATTTCACATTGAATTTTTTAGCCACAGTGGTGTACTCAATTTGATACCTTTTGCATGTCTTAAAATATCTATGCAACCTTCATTATGGATATCAGTGATGTACAGGTTAAACATCCTTCATTTGAAAATCTGAGCCAGGCGTGGTGGCTCACGCCTGCAATCCCAGCACTTTGGGAGGCCGAGGTGGGCAGATCACCCGAGGGTCAAGAGTTCAAGACCAGCCTGTCCAACATGGAGAAACCCTATCTCTACTGAAAATACAAAATTAGCCGGGCATGGTGGCGCATGCCTGTAATCCCAGCTACTGGGGGGGCTGAGTCAGGAAATTGCTTGAACCCAGGAGGCAGATGTTGCAGTGAGCTGAGATCGTGCCATTGCACTCCAGTCTGGGCAACAAGAGTGAAACTCTGTCAAAAAAAAAAAAAGAAAAGAAAAAAAAAAGAAAAAGAAAATAAAAAACTAAAAAGAAAAAGAGAAAATCTGAAATCCACAATGCTTCAAAAATCTGAAAGTTTTGAGCACTGATATGGCACCACAAGTGGAAAATTCCACACCTGACAGGTCACAATCAAAACACAAATGTGTGACACACAGTTTATTCAGTATCCCCAAGGGAAAATTAAAATCACCTTTAGGCTACATGTATAAGTTGTATATGAAACACAAATAAATTCTGTGTTTAGACTTGGGTCTCATCCTCAAAATAGCTCATTAAATATGTGTAAATATCCCAAGCTTTAACACAAATTAAAAATTTAAAACATTTTTGGTTCCAAGAATTTTGGATAAAGGATGCACAACCTGTATCATATAGGATTAGTATTCCAGAAATGTTAAATTTTTGTCATTGAAGGTGTTGCAATAAACAGAAACATGCAGATTAAACTCACTTTTAGTACATAACCAGAGTACACTGGGAAAAATATAATAGAATTATTGCTAAATTAGCAAACATTTTGAAAACAAAATATGTTTGCAACATTAAAATATTATCCCAGAGAAAAAAATAATGACATTGATAGAACAACTTATGAGCTACAGAACATTCTCAGTTATATTTTCCAGAGGGAGAAACTGAGACTAGAAAATTTAAAAAATGAGTCAAAGTCACATAGCCAAGCATTATGTCAGAACTGCAACTTATTTCTATTTGAGTATAGAACTTAAGCTCTTTCATTACCACTGTGAACTATTTAAAAAATAAACTTAAACCTTGTACTTATCTTGAAGAAGTTTGCTCTCAAGTTGAGATGGCATGAGTAATATATATGACTCAAAATGTGAGAAAGCCAAGTCAGTATGAAAAGTAGTGCTAAATCATGTTTTAAATATCAGTGAGTGTTAACAGTCGTTGAAGAATTCTTTCTTTGGAATATAGAAATTGAATTTGATCTTAAAGGAATAAATAATTTGGATAGATTAGTATGCATGCTTGGGCAAATATCACTTGTAGTTATTTGGAATAGTGCAAATTAAAGGGTATATAATGTCTCCTTAAAATGTAGTTGGAAGAAATTTCATTTCTACTAAAAATGTGTGTGTGTGTGTGAGTGTGTGTGTATGCATGTGTATGTGTGTGGAGGGATGCAGATGTTTGTATATATAAACATGCATATCTGTAAACTTATAAATGTTTGTGAGTATAATTTGTATACAAAATCAAGTGAATTTAAAATAAATCTCCAAATTTGGAGACCAATTACCATCAAATTATTATTGTTATTTGTGTCATCGAAATATTTGTTAGCATTTTGAATAAAATGTCATTAGGAAGATCTGGTTTAATAGTAGCAACATAGTTCAGTATCAGCTGGTATCAGAAAAATCTGCTCATAGAGAGAAATAATAACCTCTGGACAAAATGTAAAATTAAATAAATGAAAAAAAACATTATCCTCAACTATTTGAAGAAAAACCACTAGAAAGTCACTTGAATACAAGCACTGGAAGGAAAACCAAAACATAAAATTTTGTGTAAATGCAACCCTTGAAAAAAGGGAAGCACACTAAGTGAAATACATTCTTATAATGTTTTAACCTGATTGAAATGCCATGTCAATGAGGCCTAAGTTGGCTATCAGTCAAGCAGAAAGATCCCACCCTATTAATTCAGGGTGTTAAATGACAGAGTTCTGGGCTGCCAGAGTCACTGGAAATTGAAGAAGGAAATCCTGAAAAGAAGGTAGCCACCCACAGGAGACAATTCTAAAACTTGCATACTAGTCGCTTTAAATCCTTCAGTGAACTCTGACCTGCACTTAAACACTATTTATTCATGGTTACACTAAAAGTCCAGACTTCATCACTACAAAATATATTTATGTAACAAAATGTCACTTGTACCCCCCAAATCTATAAAAATAAAATAAAACTTTTAAAAAAGGAGACAAAATATCCCATCAGAAAGTAACCACTGGAAGGCTAAAAGAGCTGAGCTGTGGGACAAAAAGTGTATGAAGTTTGACATGGTTTTGCTGGGCACCCACTGAAATCTCATCTTGAATTGTAGTTCCTATAAACCCCATGTGTCTTGAGAGGAAGCTAGTGGGTGGTAATCATCTAACATGGGAAAGTTTGGAAATTCCTAGAGACTTGTTGAATGGCTTTGACCAAACTGCTGATAACAATATGGACAATGAATTCCAGGCTGAGGTGGTTTAAGTGTTAAGCCTGCAGGTAAACAGAATTCAAGAGTTGAAGTGTGGGAGCCTTTCCCTAGATTTCAGAGGATGTATGAAAAAGCCTGGATGTCCAGGCAGAAGCCTGCTCAGGGGTGGAGCCCTCATGGAGAAACTCTCCTAGGGCAATGCGGAGGGCAAATGTGGGGTTGGAGCCCCCACACAGAGTCTTCACTGCCAGTTCTTGAAAGCAGCCATGGGAACTGAACCCTACAGAGCCACAGAACTGGGACTTCTCAAGACCTTGGGAGCCCACCTCTTGCTTCAGTGTGCCATGGATGTGAGAAATGGAGGCAAAGGAGATTAATTTGGAGTTTTAAGATTTGTAATGACTGCCTTGCATGGAGCCTGTAGTCTCTTTCTTTGGACAGATTCCTCCATTTTGCAATGTGAATATATACCCAATGCATACACCCCCATTGTATCTTGGAAGTAACTAACCTGTTTCTTATTTTACAGGCTCATAGGTGGAAGAGACTTGCCTTGTCTCAGATGAGACTTTGGACTTTGAACCTTTGAGTTAATGCTGGAATAAGTGAGGACATTGAGGGACTGTTGGGAAGGCATGATTGGATTTTGCAATGTGAGAAAGACATAAGGTTTGGGAGAGGCCAAGAGAAGAATGATATGCTATGCTATGCTATACTATATGATATGATATGATGATATGATACTACATGATATGATATGAGATTATATAAATCTGTGTTCTTACCCAAATTTCATGTTGAATTGCAATCTCCAATATTCTAGGTGAGTCCTGGTGTGAGGTGAATGGATCATAAGGGCAAGTTTCCCACTTGGTACTGCAGAACTGTGAGACAATTAAGCCTCTTTTGTTTGTAAATTACCTACTCTCCAGCATTTCTTTATAGAACTGAGAGAATAAACTAATACATAAAGTAACAAATATGTAATCAAAGGTCAAAAGAAAAAGCAGCCAATATTAATTTAAATTTAGATGACGTGGATGTTAGAATTAACAGATAAGAACTTTAAATATGTGGTAAACAATATCCTAAAATAGCCCATCAATATTCACTGTCCTAATTCTGGTGATTATAATATGAAGAGATATCACACCAATGATTATGGCATATAACATTGCAAAAGAAATTTAGCATACATAATTAAGGTCTATAGTTGCAGAGGTTCACTTTATGTATCAAATTGGAAGGTGTTTCTGGATGATGGTAACATTTAAATTAATTAAATTTGAGTAAGTAGATTGCCCCCCATAATGTGAGTGGGCCTGATTGAGCCAACTGAAGGCCTGAATAAAACAAAAAACAGGCCTCCCCAAGCAAGGGGAAATTCTCCAGCATACTGCCTTCAGACTTTATCTGTACCATCAGCTTTCCTGTGTCCCCATCCCATTGGCCTTCAGACTGTAAATGCACCATAGGTTCTCCTAGGTCTCCAGTCTGTCCAGCCTTCAGATTGGCAATGCCTCATGAGCTCTACTGGGTCTGAAGCCTGCTGGCCCATATTGCAGATTTGGACTCACCAGCCTCCATAATGACATGAGCCAATTCCTTATAACATATCTCTTCATATGCATGTATATCCTATTGATTCTCATTTTTGGGATAACCTTGGTTAATACACTAATCAATTGATTTTGCTTTAAACAAAAGAGAGTTTAGCCAAGTGGACCTAATCTAAGCAAATTAGCCCTTTAGAAGTAGATAGTCTTCCTGGATGGTAGCAGAGTGATTTGAAGGCCTAGAAAGATTTTATATACCAGTTCTGGTTTTGAAGATAGAGGGGCTACATGTAAAAGGCCAGAAAGGAATATCCATGATCTCAGAAGGATGTCTAGAAGTTGAAAATACCACAGTCTAAGAGACAGGAAAACAACGGGTACATCAGTCCTACAACTGGAAATAAATTAATTCTGCTAAAACCAAAAATGAACTTATTTTTATTAGAAGGAATAAATTCCTTTATTAGAAGGAATTTATTTCTCATGGCATGTGGACAAGAGCCCAGTGCACTGAAACCTTAATTTTAGCCTTGTGAGATCCTAAACAAAGAAATCAATAGAGTGTACCTACCAAATGATGCTATAAATGGACGTTATTTTAATTAGCTAAGTTTGTGGTAATTTGTTATGCAGTTACAGAAAAATAATACAAAGCAAATATTGTAAATGTACCCAAGGACTTAAAAGAAAACAAGACCTTAATAAACAGAATGTCTCATAAAAGAAGAAACTATACCTATGAAACAAATGGAAAATATAAAAGTGAAAATAATACCTGAAGTTTAAAAAAAATGCATGTGCTTCAGAGCAGACTGATGATGGCAAAAGTAAGGATATTAACTTGAAGAAAATGGAATTTGAAATAAAAGAAGAATCAAACTGAAAATTAAAAAAGAAACAGAACTTCAATGAGTTGTAAGAGCTAGACTAACATATATGTAATTGCAGTAACAATGAGTACAGCCAAAGCTACCTTAAGTAAAAAGAACAAAATTGAATAAATCCCATTAGCTTTCTTCAAATTATACTAGAGTGCTGTAGTACCCAAATAGCATGGTACTGGTATAATACCAGACAAGTAGACAAAAAGAATAGAATATATAATACAGAAACACATCCATACATTTACAGTGAGCTCATTCTCCATGAAAGTGCCAAGAACATACACTGCAGAAAGTACAATCTTTTCAATAAATTTTGATGAAATGACTGGACATCAATATTCAGAAGAACAAAACTAGACCCCTATCTCCTGCCATATGCAAAATTCATACCAAAATGGAATAAAGACTTAAATCTAATACTTCAAACTATAAAACTACTACAAGAAAACGTTGTGGAAACTCTCCAGGACATTGGACTGGGTAAAGATTTCTTTAATAATACCCCACAAGAACAAGCAACCAACTCAAAACTGGACAAATGGGATCACATAAAGTTAAAAAGCTTCTCCACAGCAATTAAGTGAAGAGACAACCTACAGAATGGGAGAAAATATTTTCAAATTATCCATCTGACATGGATTAATAATGAAAATATGTGAACCTGTATGTACACCAAATTGAACAACTGTCCACAAAATAAAGCACCATCATAGGAACCAAAAATCAGGTAAGCAATCACAGTACCTGATTTTAACATCATGTTAATAAAAGAGGCTCTGAGGATGATACAAAAATGAATATTCAATGGCCTACAACACGCCTCCCACATCTCCTAGCCACAGCCACATGGTGTGGAGAGAGAATCTGTGCCCTTGGTGTATGAAGAATACAGCAATTGAGGGAATTTGCATTGGAACTTGGTGCTGCCCTGTCACAGCATAAAGCAACCAGGGCAGAATTCAGCTGCTGCCCATGGAAGGAGCATTTAAACTAGCCCTAGCTAGACGCAAATTGTCCATCTGGGCAGTCAGAACTTGAGTTCTGGCAAGCCCCACCACCATAAGCTAAAGTTCTTAGCTGTCCTAAATCAATTTGAAAGGCAGTCTAGGCCATGAGGGGTGCAATTTCTGGGCAAGTCCTGGTGCTATGCTGGGCTTGCAACCAGTGGACTTAGGATGCACACCACCTAATGAGGTACAATCAGGGGCTGCCTAGGGAGTGCTTGCATCTCTTTCAATCCCAGGCAGCACAGCTCACAGTTCTGGGAGAGACTTCTTCCCTCTGTTTGAGAAGAGGAGAGAGGAGAGTAAAGAGGACTTTGTCTTGCAACTTTGTTACCAGCTCAGCCACAGTAGAATAGGATACCAGGCAGAGTGCTGAAGCTACCATTCCAGGACCTAGCTCCCAAACAACATTTCTAAACATCCCCTGGACCAGAAGAGAATCTGTTGCCTTAAAGGGAAGGACTCAGTCCTGTTAAAATTCATTACCTCCTGACTAAAGAGGACTTGGGGTGTGAATAACCAGCAGTCATAACCAGTAAGTGCTTGCCATGGGCCTTGGGTGAGACTCAGACCCATGCTAGCTTCAGGTGTGACCCAGCACATACCTAGTTTGATAGCTATGGGGAGGACAATAGAGGGAAGAATAAAGGGCACTTTGCCTTGCACCTTGGGTACCAGCTTGGCCACAGGGGAGTAGAGCACCAATCAGGCTCCTGGGGTCCCCAGTTGCAGGCCTTGGATCCTGGGTGGAATTTGTGTAGCTGCCCTGGACCAGAAGAGAGCCCACTGCCCTGAGAGGAGAGATTCAGGGCTAGCAGCATTCATCACAAGCTGACTGAATAGCCTATGGTCCTTGAGTGAATATCAACAATAGCCATGCAGAAATACTGAAGGAAGTTCTTCAATCTGAAGGAAAGGACACTAATGAGCAAAAAGAAATTATCCCAAAGTACAAAACTCACTGTTAATAGTAAGTACAGAAGGAAACACAGAATATTATAATACTATAATTGTGGTATGTAAATTACTCATATCTTGAGTAGGAAGACTAAAAGAGAAACTTATTTTAAAAATGACAAAACATTTTAAAACATAGCAAGTGTAACAAAATATAAATAATAACAACACAAAATTTTTAAAAGGGAGGTTGAACTTGAAATGTAGAGTTTTTATTAGTTGTTTCTTTGTTTGCTTATGCAAGCAGTATTAAGTTGTGACCAATTTAAAATAATGAGTTACAAGATATTATTTACAAAACTCTTGATGACCTCAAATTAAAAAAAAGGTATACACAATGCATACAAAAAATAAAAATAAGAAAATTAAACATATCACCAGAGAAAATCTCCTTCACTAAAAGGAAGATCAAAAAGAAGGAAAATAATATGACAAAACAACTGGGAAACAAATGATAAAATAACAGGAGTAAGTTCATATTTTCAATAATAACATTGAATGTAAATGAACTAAATGCTTCAATCAAAAGACAGATTAGCTGTATGAACAGAAAAAAACAAGGCCCAACCATCTGTGGCCTATAAGAAACACAATTCACCTATAAAGACACACATAGACTAAACATAAAAGGATGGAAAAATATATTCCATACAAATGGAAACCATAAAATAGCGGGAATAGCTATATTCATATTAAACAAAATAAATTTTAAGACAAAACTGTAAGAAAACACAAAGAAGGTTATTATTAATGACAACAGAATCAATTCATTAAAAGGATATATCAATAGTAAATGTATATGCATCTAACACTGGAGCACCAAGATATTTAAAGCAAATATTATTAGAGCTAAAGAGATAGATAGACTCCAATATGATAAGACCTGGAGACTTCAACATTTAATTTTCAGCATTGGACGGATCATCAGACAGGAAATAAACAAAGGAACATTGGACTTAATCTGCATTATGACCAAATAGACCTAATGAGTATTTACAGAAAATTTCATTCAATGGCTGCAGGATGTGTATTCTGCAAAATTAGAAATGAAAAAGGAGACATTACAAATGATACTACAGAAATTCAAAGGATCACTAGAGGCTACTCTGAACAACCATATGCCAATAAATTGGAAAATCTAGAGGAAATGGACATATTCCTAGATGTGTACAACATACCAAGACTGAATCATAAAGAAATCCAAAACCTGAGCAAAGACAAGAAACAAGTTTGAAGCTGTAATAAAAAGTTTCTCAGTAAAGAAGAGCCCCTAACCAGATGGTTTAACTGCTGAATTCTACCAAACATTAAAGAAGAAATATTATCAAAGATATTTAAGCTATACAGAAAAATAGAGGAGGAGGGAATACTTCCAAATTCATTCAATGAGGCCAACATTACCCTGATGCCCAAACCAGACAAAGACATATCAAAAATAGAAAACAGTGGGCCAATATTTCTGATTAATATTGATGTAAAAATCCTCAATGAAATACCAGAAAATGAAATTGAATAATACATTAGAAAGATTAGCCACCATGACCAAGTAAGATTTATCTCTGTGCAAGGATGGCTCAATATATGCAAATCAATCTACGTGCCACATTACATTAACAGAATGAGGGACAAAAAAAATGATAATTTCAATTAAAGCTGAAAAATCATTTAATAAAATTCAATATTGTTCATGACCAAAAAAAAAAAAACACTCAAAAAGCTGGGTATGGAAGAAACATACAACAACATAATAAAAGCCACATACAACAGACCCACAGCTAGTATCATACTGAATGGGAAAAACTGAAAGCCTTTTCTCTAAGATCTGAAACAAAGCAAGCATGCCTACTTTAACCACCATTGTTTCACATAGTACTGGAAATCCTAGCTAGAGCAATTACACAATAGAAAGAAATAAATGGCCTCCAAATTGGAAAGGAAGTCAAATTATCTGTGTTTGCAGATCATATGATTTTATCTTTGGAAAACCCTAAAGACTCCACTGGAAACTACTAGAACTAATAAATTTACTAAGGTTGAAGGATACAAAATAAACATACCAAAATCAATAACACTTTCATCAAAGGATGCTTGGGGTGTCACTTCACCAGCCAGAACCTCTGTGGGCAGTAGTGCCCCTGCTCGAGATTTGCTTGGGCATGCTGGGCTCATTCTGCTTACTCAGTCTGCCAGGCTGCACTCAACTTGCACTACCAGCCTGGATCCCATGCCTGTTAAAGGGGAGCAAGGTGCAGAGTGGTGAGGGGTGTCTGAGCAAGCGAGAATGGGGTCTGGTCACTGTGTACATTCAGGCATGCCAGCTGCAGTGGGGTGGGTAATTTCGGGTGCTGGCACAGGCTCCAGCTCCCTGTGAGGCTGTGGTGGATCAGGCATACCACAATCAGCTTCCACAGCTGGCTCTGGGGAATGCATTTCTGACTGGAAGCTTGGAGATGCCAGGAACTGCAGATCCTCAAAGAAGGTATTACAGACCTGGCTCAGGGAGCTCCTAGGTTTGGGCTCCCCAAAGTGCTGCAGCTTTTCTCTCCTCCTTTCTTCTATCCCTCTCATTGCCCACAAACTGGTGAGTAAGGGGCATGTTTCAACTCTGTTTGTGTTACAGCTCTTTCAGCCCCACCCTCAGTGGGTCCCAAGTTCTTGACCTGTGTCCAGGAAAAAATGAGGTATGCAGATAAGTGGAGGGTAAGCCATACAAAGAGGTGTTTGATTGAGCTTCAGAACAGCTCAGAGGAGAACCACAGTGGATAGCTCTTCTCTGCAGGCAGGTCATCCTGACAAGTGTCTAACTCTCAGCAGAGAGGAGGTTCACAGTGGGTAACCCCTCTCCACAGACAGGGCATCCCAATAAGTGCTCAGCTTTCAGCAGAGAGGAGACCCACAGTGGGTAGCTGGGTAGTTCCTCTCTGCAGGCCAGTTGTCCCATCATCTGCTCAGCTCTCAGCAGAGAGGAAACCCATAGTGGGTAGCTTGTCTCTGCAGGCAGATCATCCCATCATCTGCCCAAGTCTGGCTGAGTTTGGGGTTCTTATGGGCCTCAGAGGGGAAAAACTGTGTCCATGGGTGTTGGGCCCTGAAAAAGCACCATAAATTCTTACTCTGGTTCACAGAACTGGCCCACAGGCCTGGCCCACAGGCCTCAGGCAGTCGCTGGCCTGAAAGCGGGGTTTCACCTGGGACCTGCCTCTTTTCACCCAGGAGCCAGTCTGCCTTGCCTCCTGTTACCATTAATTTGCTGTCCATGGTGTCCACAGGGTCTAAAGTCCAGAGGGGGCCTAGGAGGCAGAGGGCTGGCATGTCAGTGCTGCCCAGAGCAGATGCACACACAGCCAGGTTGTGACACTGACCTGGGCTTGGCCACAACTTTGCTCCAAAATTAGAGAGGATGCCAGGAGCAGAGAAAGCCCAGGCAGTGGGAGCAGGCATTTCTGAGCTTGTAGGGGTAAGAGGGATTTCCCAGGCTCCAGAGAGTGCAGAGATGCCTGGGTCCATAGCCATGGCTGGGGGCCTACAGCTGTGACAGGGAGGGTGGGGTTTTTGCCCATCCCCAGCCAGCAGACAGCCCTGGCCACTCCTCCCCTGCTGCAGCCAGCATCTTTACAGCAGCTGCTCCAGATGGACCTCCACTGCCATCACTTTTATATGTCTACAGTGAACAATCTGAAAAAGAAATCAATCAAGTAATCCTATTTTTAATAGCCACAAATAAAATTATATATCAAGAAATTAATGTAAACAAAGAAGTGAAAGATCCCTACAATAAAAACTATAAAACATTAATGAAGGAGATTGAAGAGGATACATAAAAATGGGAAGATATTCCATGTTTATAAATTGATAGAATAAATTTTGTTAAAATGTCCATACTACCTGTATTAGTCTGTTCTTGCACTGCTGTAAAGAAATACTTGAAACTGGGTAATTTACAGTTAAAAGAGATTTAATTGGCTCATGGTTACAAAGGCTATACAGTAAGCATGTCTGGAGAAGCCTTAGGAAACTTTCAATCATGGCATAAGGGAAAGCAGGTATATCTTAAATTATTAGAGAAGGAGTGAGAGAAAAGGGGGAGGTGCTACACAATTTTAAGCAACCAAATCTCATGAGAACTCACTATCACAAGAACAACAAGGAGGAAATCTGCCTCCATGATCCAATCACCACCCACTAGGTCCCTCCTCCTATGTTGGAGATTACAATTTGACATGAGATTGGGTGGAAACGCAAACCCAAACCGTATCACTACCCAAAGTAATTGAAATATTCAATGGAATTCCTTGCAAAACACCAAAGACATTCTTCACAGAAATAGAAAAAAAGTTTCTAAAATTCATATGGAACCACAAAAGACCCAAAATAGCCAAAGCTATCCTGAGCAAAAATTAAAAAAAAAACTGGAGGAATCATATTACCTTTCTTCAAATTATCCTACTGACCTGTAGTAACCAAAACAGCATGGTACTAGAATAAAAACAGGTACATAGAACAATAGAACAGGATTGAGAACCCACAAACAAATCTATACCTCTACAGTAAAGTCATTTTTAACAATGGTGCCAAGAACACACATTAGGGAAAAAACAGTTACTTCAATAAATGGTGCTGGGAAAGCTAAATAGCAACATGCTGAAGAATGAAACTAGACCCCTATCTCTCATCTTATACAAAAATCAAATCAAAATAGATTAAAGACTTAAAACTAAGATTTCAAACTATGAAACTACTACAAAGAAATCTTGGCTTAACTCTCCAGGAGGCAGATTGGGCAAAAATTTATTTAGTAAAACCCCACAAGCACAGGCAACAAAAGCAAGCATACATAAATGGGATCTCAAGTTAAAAAGCTTCTGCACAACCAGGAAAACAATCGAGAAAGTGAAGAGACAACCCACAGAATGAGAGAACACATTTGCAAACTACTCATCTGACAAAGAATTAATAACCAGAATATATAAGGAGCTCAAACATCTCTTTAGGAAAATTCCAATGATCTGATTAAAAAGTGGGCAAGGAAACTGAGTAGACATTTCTCAAAAGAAGACATACAGGTTCCAAACTGGCATATGAAGAGGTGCTCATCATCACCGATTATCAGAGAAATGGAAATCAAAGCTACAGTGAGATATTATCTCACCCCAGTTAAAATAGCTTTTATCCGAAAGTCAGGCAATAATAAATGCTGGTGAGGATGTGGAGAAAAGGGAACCCTCATACACTGTTAGCGAGAATGTAAATTAGCATGACCACTAGCAAAAACAGTCTGGTGGTTCCTCAAAAAAACTAAAAATAGAGCTACCATATGATCCAGTAACCCTACTGCTGGGTATGTACCAAGAAGAAAGGAAATCAGTATATTGAAGAGATATCTGCACTCTCATTTTTGTTGCTGTTCTGTTCATTGTAGCCAAGATTTGGAAGCAACCTAAGAGTCCATAAAGAGATGAATGGAAGAAAATATGGTACTTATACACAATGGAGTACTATTCAGCCATAAAAAAGAATTAGATTCAGTCATTTGCAACAACATGTGTGGAACTGAAGCTCCTTTTGTTAGGTAAAATAAGCCAAGCATAGAAAGAAAAACATTGCATGTTTTTACTTACTTGTGGGATCTAAAAGTCAAAACAATTAAACTCAGAGAGATAGATAGCAGAATAATGGTTACCAGAGGCTGGAAGTATATTGGGGGATTGGGTGGGAGGTGAAGATTTTTAATGGGTACAAAAAAATAGAAAGAATGAATAAGACCTAACATTTGATATCAAAACAAGGTGACTGTAGTCAAGTATAATTTAATTATACATTTTAAAATAGCTCAAAGGATATAATTGTGTTGTTAGTAACACAAAGGATAAATGCTTTAGGGGATGGATAGCCCATTATTCATGATGTGATTGTCATGCATTGCATGCCTGTAACAAAATATCTCATATACTCCATAAATATATATACCTTTCATGTATCTGCAAAAATTAAACATAAATAATTAAATAAAAGACATACGGACATATGGCACAATATAAAGAAATTAGGTGGGCCAGGAGCAGTGGCTCAAGCGTGTAACCCTAACATTTTGGGAGGCTGAGGTAGGAGGATTACTTGAGGTCAGGATTTGGAGGCTGTGATTGCACCACTGCATTCCAGACTGCAGCAGATTGAGACCCCATCTATTTGAAAAAGTGTGGGTTCAGGAAAACAGGGAAAAAAAGCGCCAAGAACAGTCAATTCTGATTCAGAAAGACTTGTTGAAAGAACAATACATTTCAGTGCAGAAAAAATATAAAGCTTGGAGTAAAGAGATGGGCTTTCAGACATCAACCTGCTACTAACTAACTAACCTTGTAAAAATCAGTTCTTCTCTCTGGACCTTCCTAACACGAAGAACTTGGCCTGGATGACTGTTATAACTTTTATGGTTTGTTTGATAATTAGCTATTTTATATAATAAAGTAATAAATAATATACTCTAAAATACCTTTATGTGTATATTTTTTAGGTTGGCCTTATTTCCTTTTAATTATGTAACAGCAGTACTTGAATTGTGAAGTTTTTTTTCCTAAAAAAATATAGATCCTATAATTTACATTTAGAAATGTAAGGTATAAAGCTATAATGGGTAAGATGCTCTGAGTTTCCCATTCACAAGACTAGTGGTTGTTTATTCCAGGGAAAGAGATGTCAAGGTATATATAATCAGAGAAAGAAGAATTAAAAATGAAGTATAGAAATGAGGGTGGTAAAAGGGCAGAAAGTTTGGAATTACAACCACAATTTGTAGGTTGCTGTGCAATCTTCACATTAGTAAGAGCTTACCTGGGTGATATGGTTATGTCCCTCCGGCAAAGAACTCCTTATGGAGGGCAGATGGCATGTTATTTTCTGGGTGTCAGGACCTAAGAATGTCTGTTTTACTCAGTTTCTTTTATATAAACATTTCTTCTTCTGTTGAAATATTACACTACATGCTGCAGAAAGCAGAAGGAATGATGATGCAGCATAAAAATTTGAAACAGTAATAAGAAGCCATGGAAACAGGTGCACTTGGCTAAAAAGTGAAGAAGGCAAAGTGTGGCACAGACAGCAGGAGATTAGATGAAATGCACAGACATTTTACAGGGATAAAAAGTTGGTAACAAATAAATTTGAGAAGGGATCACAACAATGTGACTGTGGATTGGGTGCTGAGAACAGAAGTAGCATCTATATGGAATAGAAAGCTAAGTGCTCAGAAAGAAAAGAAAAGCAAAAGATAAAAGAGATACAGTTAGCATGTCACTATAATTAAGCAGTCAGAGAAATTACCATAACTACTTGTAGAGTAATGAAGAGATCTGTGAATTATGATCCACAGGTCAAATCTGGCTGATGGTCTAAATGACTAAAAATCCAAACAGAGTCAGAAAAACAGTCAAAATCCAAATAAGAATATGTCACAGGAGCTATACATTGCTGCAAAGCCTTAAATATGTACTATCTGGCCTTTAACTGCAAAAGTCATTCTCCAACTAGAGTAGTCAGTTAGCAAATATATAATTAATCAACTCATTTCTTTGACTCATTTTCTTTGACTCATTAATGAATACATTTAACACTTACATGTTGACAGACATAGCTTGCTGTGTGCTGGAGCAATGCTGATAAAGTAACCACCTAAAACACTGTACTCCTCAGTACAGTGAATCAGGAGTAGAATTCAGGGTCTACTCAAATTCCTTGCCCATTTTTAAATCAGATCATTAGAAATTTCCTGAAGAGATGTTTGAGGTCCTTATATATTCTAGTTATTAATTCCTTGTCAGATGAGTAGTTTGCAAATATTTTCTCTCATTCTGTTGGTTGTCTCTTCACTTTGTTGATTGTTTTCTTGGTTGTGTACTCCTGTTGGCAAAGGAATAGAAAATCAACAAATCTTTAGAAAGTAATTACAATAATGACAAGCTCTGAAAAGAAGCATATATGTTTTCTAACAGGGAGCAATGTATAAATGGATTTTCCCTAACCTGGGAAAGTATTGATGGCTTTCATGAGGAAGTGGTCAAGCAACTGAGGGCTGCCAGATAAATATGAGCTAGTCAGGGTGAAGAGGAAGGAGTGATAGTCTAGAGAGATGGAATAACACACGTAAAAGCTTTCAGGAATAAAAGAGCTTTGATACATTTAAGAAAAGTAATAAGGCCAATGTGTTTGAAACACAGAGAATGAGGCAGCACCCTGTGGGTTATGAGTGGTTGATAATATTTTTTGTCTACCTAGCTCATGGGTGGATCTAACCTAATCCAGACTTTTAGTCTTTAGCTCAAAGATAAATAGGAGACAAGAGACCCAGGTTAGCAGCCCAGTGGTTGGCTTAGAGAGGTGTACACTTAAATTATGTTGAGACCATCTTATCTCCTTGGGATGTTTACCAGAATGATGTATCAGGAAGCATACTTTTTCTTCCTCTGTAAATTCAAGATATAATAGCATGTATGTTTGGAAATGCCAATGGGCATCTCAAATTCATATTCAGGTGTCTCCCTGAGAACAATGCCTATAGAAAGAGAGGAAGAGGAAGAAGAAGAGGAAGGAGAAGAGGAAGAAGGAGAAGGAGAAGAAAAAGGAGAAGAATGAGGAGGAAGAGGAGGAGGAGGAAGAAGAGAGAGAGAGAAACTGAATCAAATTCCTGAGGTTATAAATAGGACACCTGTTCATCCATGACAGAAGATTATATAATTGATTATTTACTGGCTTGATGAAACAATAATTTAGCTGCTTATTAAATCTTTTGAGGTGTATTTTTTTTTTACTGATAGTTAAAAGAATCTTTAAGAATTCTGGATTTGATAAACTGAGAGACTGGGTAATTTACCCTATGTTTCCTATAGTGGTTTTCCTAAATTTATCATTTTGAGGCAAATAGGAAAAAAATAAAAGAAAGTGGAAATTCATGTGAAAGATTTTTTTTTGAGAATGCTATTGTTTTATCTTTCCTGGATGAAAAAGAAGGAAATATACTTAGGTGTACTTGTTCATTCAATATATATTTATGAAGCACCTATTATGAACCTGATATTTATTTAGATGCTAAGCACATAAAAAAAATAAAACAAAAAAGTTCCCTGCTCTCATGGAACACCTGCTTTAGTAAACCTAAGTTTAAATATAGGCACACCTTGTTTTATTGTGCTTTGTTTTATTGTATTTCATAGGTATTGTGATTTAAGTTTGTGGCAACCTTGTGTTGAGTAAATCTATTGGTGCTGTTGGTGTCATTTTCCCAACAGCAGACATTCTTTTCATGTCCCTGTGTTACATTTTAATAATTCTTGCCAAAGAATGGCAAATGATAAATGTCCTATGTGCTCTCACTACTCCATCAACTGGCTGTTTTCCATTTTTTCCTCCCTCTCCTTGGGCCTTCCTATCCCCTGAGACACAATATTTAAGTTAAACCAGTTAATAACCCTACAATGGCCTCTAAATGTTGAAGTGAAATGAAAAGTCACACATCTCTCACTTTCAATCAAAACTAGAAATGACTCAGCTTAGTGAAGAAGGCATGTTGAAAGCTGAGATAGCCTGAACGATAGGCCTCATGTGCCAACCACTTAGCCAAGTTGTGAATGCAAAACAAATGTTTTTGAAGGAAATTTAAAGTGCTACTCCAGTGAACACACAAATGGTAAGAAAGCAAAACAGCCTTATTGCTGATATGGAGAAAGTTTTAGTAGTCTGGGTAGAATACCAACCATCCACAACATTTCTTTCAGGAAAAGCCTACTCCAGAGTAAGGTCCTAATTCTCAATTTTATGAAGGCTGACAGAAGTGAGAAAGCTGCAGAAGAAAAGTTTGAATCTAGTAGAGGTTGGTTCATGAGGCTTAAGGAAATAAGCTATCTCCATAATATAAAAGTACAAGGTGAAACAGTAAGTGCTTATGTAGTAACCACAGCATGTTATCCAGATCATCTAGTTAAGATAAATGATGAAGGTAGCTACACTATACAACAGATTTTCAGTGTGAATAAGACAGTCTTCTATTGGAAGAAGATACCATCTAACACTTCCATAGTTAGACAGAAAAAGTAAATGCCTGGCTTCAGAGCTTTAAACAAGGCTGTTGCTCTTGTTAGGAGACAACAAAATTGGGGACTGTATTAGTCAGTCCTTGCATTACTGTAAAGACATAACTGAGACTGAGTAATTTATAAAGAAAAGAGGTTTAATTGGCTCATGTTTCTTCAGGCTGTACAGGAAGCATAGCGGCTTCTGGGGAGGCCTCAGGAAAGTTACACTCATGGCTGAAGGCAAAGGGAAGCAGGTAGTCCTTACATAGCTGGCACATAAGAAAGAGATGGGGGGAGGTGCCACACACTTTCAAACAATCAGATTTCCTGAGCACTCTATCACAAGAACAGCACCAAAGGGATGATGCTAACCTTTCATAAATGATACATCCCCATAATTGAATCACCTCCCACTCAAGCCCCACCTCCAACATTTGGGATTATGATTAAATATGAGATTTGGGTGGGGACACAGATCCAAATCATATTAGTGACTTTCAATTGAAGCCAAGGCTATAGTGTTAAGGTCTTTAAGAATTATGCTAAATGTAATTTGAGTGTCATCTATGAATAGGACAGCAATGTCTAGATGATAGCATATTTGTTTACATAATGGTTTACTAAATATTTTAAGCCCACTCTTGAGACCTACTGCTCAGAATAAAATATTTCTTCTAAAATGTTACTGCTCATTGACAATATACCTAGTCATCCAAGAGATCTGATGGAAATTTACAAGGAGATTAATTCTGTTTTCCTGCTTGCTAACACAACATCTATTCTGTAGCCCATGGATCAAGGAGTAATTTTAACACTTAAACCTCATTATTTAAGAAATAATTTTTTAAGGCTATGGTTTCCATAGATAGTAATTCTTCTCTTGGATCTGGGCAAAGTACACAGAAAACCTTCTGGGAAGGATTCACGATTTTAGATGTCATTAAGAACATTTGTGATTAATGGGAAGAGGTAAAAAAATAAACAGTAATAGGAATTTGAAAGAAGTTGGCTCCATAACTCATAAATGACTTTGAGAAGTTCAAGATTTCAGTGGAGGAAGTTACTGCAGATATGGTACAAATAGCAAGAGAACTATAATTAGAAGTAAAGCCTTGAGATGTGACTGAATTGTTGCAATCTTATGGTAAAATGTGAACAGGTGAGGGGTTGTTTCTTATGGATGTACAAAGAAAGTGGTTACTTGAGATGGAATTTATTCTGGGTAAAGATGCCATGAAAATTGTTCAAATGACAACAAAGCATTTTGAATACTACATAAACCTAGTTGATGAAGCTGTGGAAATGTTTGTAAAGATTGACCTCCAATTTGGAAAAAGTTCTACTACAGCTAGAATGTTGTCAAACATCACCACATTCCACAGAAAAATCTTCCATTAAAGGAAGTGGAAGCCTATTGCAAACTTCATTGTTGTCTTATCTTAAGAAAGTGCCCCAGCCACCACAATCTTCAGCAGCTACCAACTTGATCAGTCAGCAGCCACCACCTTGATCAGTCAGCAGCCATCAACATCAGGGCAAGACACTCCACTAGCAAAAAGATTATGACTCACTGAAGGCTCAGATGATTGCTAGCATATTTTTGTGGTAAAAGATTTTGAAATTAAGGTATGTATATTGTTTTTTGGACATAATGATATTATACACTGAATAGACTACAGTATAACATAACTCTATATAACCTTGGAAATAAAAAGAAATATGTCACTTTTTGCTGTGATCTGGAACCAAATACACAATATCTTGAAGATATGCGTGTATTGAGAATATCTTATTTTAAATATAAAATAAATTAATGATAATACAGTATGGTTTTTCATGAATTGGATAGAAAAACTTTGTGATTTATCAACATCACTTTCATAATTAAATTTTCATTTCTCTGATTAGGTCTTAGAAAGAAATGAGCCAAAATAAATAGGCTCTGGCTTCTGAAATGACTACCTTTTCAAGACATAAGTACTGAGGTGGTTGTTCTGATCTATTAGAAACTTGAGCTTCTGCAATTTGTATAATGTTGTAAGTCCTAAATATGTTACTCTGATTCCTCTTGGACAAAATATAAATGGGGACTGGTCTATCTGAAACATTGGTTCTGGAGTAGCCAGTGGACGGTCTACCATCAGAGATCTCTTCCCAGGAAAAATCCCTAACCTGGTTTGATAATGCAAAGTAGATAATTTGTGTTACTTATATCCCTATTCATAAACCTGTCTGTAATGTACAGTTAATGGTATATGTTAAGGCACAGTCCATACAAGTGCACCAGAGTCCAGATTCAGGCCACTGGAACTAGTATGAATGTCCAGGAGCAAAAGAAACCTAGATTAAAGCAATTTTTATGAGTTTGACTCAACTGTAGTTTTTGATTTGATGATATGTGGAAAACATGAAGAAAGGGTCATTCTTCGCTTTCTGATCCATTTCACAGGGTAGGTATCAAAGTAAAATTTCCATGTGTGCTTATATTAAAAGACAAATTTTAACTAGTGCAATATGGATTACAAGATATGAATTAAGTTTGGAAAACTTAAATTACCCTAATGTATCAAAATTTCACTTTGATTTGCCTGGCCCTGCCTTTATTCTCTACCCCAACTCCCACCTCCAATCCATTGTAAGCTCCTAGATGTAAGAGACTTGGATTTGTTTAATAAACTATACCTAATTCTTAGAAACACACTTAGCACCTTTTAGGTAAAAGATGCATTTAAATCATTAAATGAAAGAAAAATAAGATATCTAATTAAAAATATTAACATATTTTAAAAATAATATTCAACATTCAAAAATACATGTCTAGAGATATTATTCTAGAAATATTTTGTGAACAATTGCAACATTTCAGCTGGCAAATAATTGAAACAAATAATCTTTTTATAATTTTCTTTTATTTTTAATTTTTGTGGGTATATATAGGTATATATTTTTATAGAGTACATGAGATATTTTGATACAAGCATGGGATGAGTAATAATCACATAATAAAAAGTTGAGTATCCTTTCAAGCATTTATCCTCTGTGTTACAAGCAATCTAATTATACCATTTTAGTTATTTAAAAATGTACAATTAAATTATTTATTGACTATAGTCACCCTGTTGTGCTACCAATACTAGGTCTTATTTATTCTTTCTATATTTTTTGTTTACCTGTTAACAATCCCTACTCCCACTTTCCACCCACCTACTACCCTTCCCAGCCTCTGGTAACCATCTTTCTATTCTTTATCTTCATAAGTTCAATTGTTTTGATTTTTAGATACCACAAATAAGTAAGAACATGTGAATTTTGTTTTTCTGTTCCTGGCTTATTTTACTTAACATAATGACCTCCAGTTCCATTCATGTTGTTACAAATGACTGAATCTCATTTTTTTAATAGCTGGATAGTACTTCACTGTGTCTAAGTACCACATTTTCTTTATCCATTCATTTGTTGATGGACACTTAGGTTGCTTCCAAATCTTGGCTATTGTTAACTATGCTAAAACAAACATGAGAATGCAGATGTCTCTTCAATATGCTGATATCCTCTGGGTATATACCCAGCAGTAGAGTTACTGGTTCATTTGGTAGCTGTATTTTTCATTTTTGGGGGAAACTTCAAACTGTTCTCCACAGTGGTTGTACTATAAAAATTTACATTTCCAATAAAAGTGTACGAAGGTTCCCTTTTCTCCCCATCCTCACCAGTGTTTGCTATTGCTTAACTTTTGGATAAAAGCCATTTTAACTGAAGTGAAATGATATCTCACTGTAAGTTTTGACTTCCATTTCTCTGATGATCAGTGATGCTGACTACCTCTTCATATGCCTGTTTGGAATCTGTATGTCTTCTTTTGAGAAATGTCTACAGAGACCCTTTGTCTATTTTTTTCAATGAGCTCACTAGAAGTTTTCTAAAGAGGTGTTTGAGTTCCATATGCTCTGGTTATTAATCCCTTGTCAGATGGGTAGTTTGCAAATATTTTGTCTCATTCTGTGGGTTGTCTCTTCACTTTGTTGGTTGTTTCCTTCGTTGTACAGAAGCTTTCTAACTTGTTGTGATCTCATTTGTTAATTTATGCTTTGGTTGCTTGTGCTTGTGGGGTATTACTCAAATTTTTACCCACACCAATGTCTTGAAGCATTTCCTCGATACTTTTTTGTAGTAGTTTCATAGTTTGAGATCTTAGATTTAAGTCTTTAATCAATTTTGATTTTTTTATAAGGCAAGTGACAGGGTAGACCCCTATCTAGACTAGATGTTTAATTCTTCTGCATATTGCTATTTAGTTTTCCCAGCCCCGTTTATTGAAGTTACTGTTTTTTCCCCAATGTATGTTCTTGACCGCTTTGTCAAAAATGAGTTCAGTGTAGGTGTGTGGATTTATTTGTCCATTCTCAATTCTGTTCCTTTGGTCTATGTGTCTGTTTTTATGCCAGTACCATGCTGTTTTGGTTACTATAGCTCTGTGGTATAATTTGAAGAAAGGTAATGCAATTCCTCCAGTTTTGATATTTTTGCTCAGGATAGCTTTCGTTATCCTGGTCTCTTGTCATTCCATATACATTTTAGGATTGTTTTCTCTATTTCTGTGAAGAATGTCATTGGTAATTTTATAGGGATTGCATCAAATCTGTAGATTGCTTTGGGTACTGTGCACATTTTAACAATATTGTTCCTCTAATTCATGAACATGAAATATCTTTCCATTTTTTGGTGTCCTCTCAAATTTATTTCATTAGTGTTTTATGGGTTTTGTTGTAGAGTTCTTTCATTTCTTTGGTTATGTTAACTCCTAGGTATGTAATTTTATTTGTGGCTATTGTTTATGATATTACTTTATTGATTTCTTTTTCCAATTGTTTAGTGTTGGCATTTAGAAATGCTACTAATTTATGTATGTTGATTTTATATCCTGCAGCTTTACTGAACTGAATATTTTCCTGAATATTTTCAGTAAATATTTTCCTGAATATTTACTGAATATTTTCCTGATAAGAGTCTTTAGAGTTTTCTAAGTATATGATTATATCATCTGCTAACAAGGATAGTTTTTCTTCCTTTCCAATTTGGATGCTATTTATTTCTTTCTCTTGTCTAATTGCTCTAGCTAAGACTTCCAGTACTATTTGAATAACAGTGGTGAAATTGGGCATCCTTGTGTTTCAGATATAAGAGAAAAGGCTTTGAGTTTTTCCTCATACTACATGTGGGTCTGTCATATATGGCCTTTATTACGTTGAAGTATGTTTCTTTTATAAGCATGTTTTTGAAGATTTTTTATCCTGAAGTGATGTTGAACTTTTTCCATCCCTTTATTTTCAGTCTATGTGTGTCTTTATGTATGAAGTGCGTTTCTTACAGGCAACAGATCATTGAGTATTTTTTTTATCCATTCAGCCCCTCTCTGTCTTTTGATTAGAGAGTTTAGTGCATTTGCATTGAATGTTATTATTGATAAGTAAAGACTTACTCTTGCCATTTTGTTAATTGTTTTTTGATTGTTTTGTGGTTTTTTTCTTCCTTCTCTTCCTGTCTTCCTTTTAATGAAGATAATTTTATCTGGCAGTATGCTTTGATTTGTTTTTTTTTATTTTTGTGTATTCATTGTATATTTTCTGACTTGAGATAACCATTAGGTTTCCAAATACTATCTCATAACCTATTATTTTAAACTGATGAGAAATTAATTCTGATTGCATAACAAAAACACAAAATAAAACTAATGAAAACCCTAAACTTTATCTTTATTTTCCAGCTTTTAAACTTTTTTTGTTTCTCTTTATGTCTTAATGTACCGTCTATATCTTGAGCAGTTGCTGTAATTATTTTTTTTGATTGGTTCATCATTTAGTCTTTCTGCTTTAGTCAAGACAAGTTTACACGCCAAAATTATGGTTTTACATCATACTGTGTTTTTGCATGTTCTTATTATTAACAGTGAGCTTTAAATCTTCAAATGTTTTTTTGTTGTTGTTCATTAATGTCCTTTTCTTTCTGACTGAAGTACTCCCTTTAGCATTTCTGGTGGGACAGGTCTGGTGTTGATGAAATTACTCAACTATTGCTTGTCTGGGAATATCTTTATTTCTCCTTCATGCATAGAGAATATATTCACTGGATATACTATTGTAGGGTAAAAGTTTTTTTCCTTCAATACCTTAAATATGTTGTGACACCCTCTTCTGGCCTGTATGGCTTCCATTAAAAAGTCTGCTGCCAGACATATTGGAGCTCCATTATATGTTATTGGTTTCTTTTCTCTTGCTGCTTTCATAATCCTTAATTTATCCTTGATATTTGGGAATTTGATTATTCAATCCCTTGTGGTAGTCTTCTTTGGGTTAAATCTGCTTGGTGTCCTATAACTTTTTTTATAATTTAATGTTGATATCTTTCTCTTGATTTGAGATATTCTATATTATCCCTTTGAATAAGATTTCTGCTTCTATTTTTTTCTCTACTTCTTGAAGGCCAATAACACTTAGATTTGCCCTTTTGAGTCTGTTTTCTAGATCTTGTAGGTGTGCTTCATTGTTTTTTATTTTTTATTATTTTGTCTCCTCTGACTGTATTTTCAAATAGCCTGTCTTCAAGCTCAGTAATTCTTTCTTCCTCCTGATGAATTCTGCTATTAAGAGACTGTGAGGCATTTTTCAGCATGTCAGTTGCATTTTTCAACCTTAGAATTTCTGCTTCATTCTTTTTAATAATTTCAATCTCTTTGTTAAATTTATCTGATATAATTCCGATTCTCTTCTCAGTGCTATCTGAAGTTTTTTTGAATATCCTTAAAACAGCACATTTAATTTTCTGCCTGAAAGGTCGTATATGACTGTTTCTCCAGGATTCATCCCTAGTGCCTTATTTAGTTCATTTGATTAGGTCATGTTTTCCTGGAGGGTGTTGATGCTTGTAGAAGTTTTTTTATTGCCTGGGCATTGAAAAAGAGATATTTATTGTAGTTCTCACAGTCTGGGCTTATTTGTGTTTGTCTTTCTTTTGAGGACTTTCCAGGTATTTGGAAGGACTTGGGATTCAAGCCCAATAACACTGTGGTTTTTTCAAACTTGTAGCAGTACAGTCTTGATGGTCTTGGATGAGTTCTGGAAGAGTTCTCTGGATTACCAAGCAGAGACCCTTGTTTTTGTTTTGTCTTGTTTTGTTTTTTCATTTACTTTTTCCCAAACCTACAATCTCTCTGTCTTTACTGAGCACCCTGGAAACAGGGAGTGTGGTGATGCAAACACCCCTGTAGCCATTACTGC